>NC_092102.1:41573515-41586015 GCF_045679555.1 Salvelinus alpinus | reverse complement strand
ACACACACACACACACACACACACACACACACACACACACACACACACACACACACACACACACACACACACACACACACACACACACACACACACACACACACACACACACACACACTTCCATTTAGAGGTCCACTGTGGCGGTGTGAGCTCTGTGTGTTTACAGTAAGAGAACATCCAGTGCTGTAACCCAAATCACTTGTGTCCCCTTGCCATTATTGCTACTAAAGGTCCTTCCATTGACTTGACCATGTTAGGCACATATCTGCTCTGTGTATGGCTGCTCTGTGTCTGGGAGGCTGAGATACCAGAGGGAGATGCCAGTCTTCTCTGCCCAGTGTCCAGCTCCATGTCTGGGCATGAGTGGAGTGCCTAGGCCTGCTCTCTGGCTGTGGTCTGACTTGGCTGGGGCTATATCTCTCTGGCTCTGGCTCTCTAAATATATCCTTACAATGTACAATATCTCTCAATCACTCTTTCTCTCTGTCTCTCTTTTTCTCTTTCTCGCTCTCTCACTCTCTTTCGCTCTGTCTCTCTCTCTCTCTCAATTCAATTCAAGGGGCTTTATTGGTATGGGAAACATATGTTTACATTGCCAAAGCAAGTGAAATGGATAATAAACATGAGTGAAATAATAAGATTAACAGTAAACATTACACTAACAATTGTTCCAAGGGAATAGAGACACTTCAAATGTCATATTATGTCTATATACAGTGTTGTAACGTTGTGCAAGTAGTTAGAGTAATAAAGGGAAAATAAATAAATATGGGTTGTATTTACAATGGTGTTTGTTCTTCACTGGTTGACCTTTTCTTGTGGCAACAGGTGACAAATCTTGCTGCTGTGTTGGCACACTGTGGTATTTCACCCAGTAGATATGTGAGTTTATCAAAATAGGATTTGTTTTCAAATTCTTTGTGGGTCTGTGTAATCTGAGGGAAATATGTGTCTCTAATATGGTCATACATTTGGCAGGAGGTTAGGAAGTGCAGCTCAGTTTCCACCTCATTTTGTCTACAGTGGGAACATAGCATGTCTCCTCTTGAGAGCCAGGTCTGCTATCTCCTTCTTTCTCTCTCTCTTTCTCTCCTTCTCTTAGTTCTTCACCAGCATTGAATGTTTTCTCTTTCAAGAGCTCTTGGGATGCCAGTGCGTTGCTGGGGACAACCCGATTCACTCTCTGTATTATTGTTAACACTTTCATGGCCCAGAGAAATCAGCTTAACATACTCCTACTCTAACAAACACAGATAGTGGGGTCAAAGACATCAAGGTAACCTCATGACACAGACGACTTTGATGTGACGTGATATTGTTTTAATTTAATTCTAAAATGAATCCAATATATCTTCAGGTGATTGTGAAATAGCCAATGGTATTTGTTTTCTATCTCACTATGTTTTCATGGTGTTGAGTGAATACCACTAGAGGGGACCTTCCTATGACTATAACGTATCAGGTACAGCTACATTCCTGCTCCTGTATGTTATCTCCACCTGTCTATTGTCTATGTCAAGGTGTGTCTCCTAAGTGAATGTACTGTCTTTCTAACAGACTGAACTAACAGAGAGATGGAGACAGTGACCAGGGGCGTAGGAGCGACTCTGACATTGGGGGGGCGGGGACACATTTTGCTTCGAGGGGGGTGGGGAGTCCAGGACCATGCCCCCGGATTTATTTTTGTAAATCAGGTTTTAAATGCTTGAGGTTTTAAATGCTTGAGGTTTTAAATGCTTGAGAAAAGGATACAGACAACTCTTAACTTACATATGGGTAAATGTACAAGACTAAGGAAGTCCTTACAGAAGTGCACTTGCTCTGATACAGTCTAATCAGTCTTAGAGCCATGGCCATTCATACTGTACTGAAACCAGTGTGACTGTTAATGTGGACATATTCAATGAAACAACCATTTTGTACTCTTTCTCTGCCCCTGTATGATTACTTTAATAGTCTTTTTCTCAACTGGCCAATGTTGTTACTACTGCTGCTGTACATATTTTAAACTTTAGTAAATGTTATGTAATAATAACCAGCAACATACACCGTTCAAAACTGTTTTAATTATTTTTTATAAAGGTAGGCATGAAAGGTACAACTGAAATTAATCAATCTCCTCTTTACACAATTATCCAAAATAAAATCTCATCGTGGCTCTCTCCTGCTAGAAGTTAACACATGCAACACACCCTCTAGACTTAAGCTGCTATCATTTCATCAGAGATCATATATGATCATTCAGATTGATTCAAACTATGACAGATCATCAGTCTTTGAACTCTATGGGCTTGGAGAGTCACTTCTCACTATCTTACCTGTTGGTTTGTGGCCTCTCTCTCTCTCTCTCTCTCTCTCTCTCTCCCTCTCTGCCCCTCTGTCTGTTCATGTCTGTCACTATCCTGCCATGATCATGATAGCACCAAACAACGTCTTAACACATGGAACACACCTTCATGAGTCATCTAAGTTGAAAGCACTGACATTTGCCAGCTAGTTTGCCAGGGCTGGTGTGTGGGCAGTCGCCATAAACCTATTTTACAGTACATTACGCTCCTTTTTGTCTCTTCTTGACAGGTTGTACATCCGTTGTTAACTTGCTGACCCTACGATGAAGACTAAGACAGTGATTGTGCAAGTAATTCTGTAGCTAGCAAATATTATTGGCTTCAAAACATTCACTATCAGTTTTTCACACAACCAGAACTACCTAGCGTTAGCTAGTTAGATAAAACCTTGCACAGATAAATAGGGCTGCTGATAAAAATTGCAACATTGACATGTCTAATATCCATATCGCAAGAGATCCATATCGCAATATTTTGAAATGCCACTCAGCCGCATATAACATCCACTTTTATAGTTATACTCAGTTTCGAATGCTTCCCACATCCCCACCCCGTCACTCAAACAGCGCAGATCCATTCACTTTAAGTCTGCATACTGTTCTGTTAGGTCAAATGCTGTCAACAGATTGTTACAAACAAGAACGATGCTGCTTTCCACTTTGCAACTGAATTTAAATCCTTCTATTTCTATAATTCCAACAGTTCACCCAAGTGTTTTTATACATATTGCAAGTCAAATCGCAATGAAAATATTTGGTTAAAAAAAAATCACAATATGTTTATTCACAAATTTTGTTTATTCACATTCATACACTTGTTCCTGGAAAGACCATGTCATGTGAACCTTATTTACTGCATTGTTTATGTGAACATATGTTTCCCATGCCAATAAAGCCCTTTGAATTGAACTGAATTGAGAGCCGGGGAGATAGAGAGAGAGGGGGGAAAGAGAAGGGAGAGAGGGACTTATTAGAGAACACGTGTTAAACTAATTCCACGGAAGGCAGAATGTCTATCTGTTTTTGCTCCTCCCCTGTACTTGATTGATGATTAGTAAGGAACTCCCCTCACCGGTTGTCTAGGTCTTAATAAAACCATTTTTTAAACAGCAGACAATAGAATAAGTTTGACACCCCTGGTCTAGAGTGATTACAATCCAGCTGCAGTGGGGAGAGACACTGTGTCTTGCTCTCCCTGTGTAGTGACTGTGGAGTAGTGCGGGCTTAGTCATGCAGGCCACATACTGTAAGGATGAAGGATCCACTGTTTGTCGTTCTGGACCACTGCTTTGGCCATTAAACCGGGTTGCGTATTGTTCTAAATGTTGTGGTTTCCAACCCACCATACCCTCCAAGTTCACTTTTGTTTCTCAGCTGATGTAATTTCCTGTAGTCCTAAAACACAGCATCTATTTTTACCCTCTGACATTCTTCACAGGCCTCGTAAACAATGAGAACTAGACTAGTCTGTAATGTTCTGATAAGATTACATGCTGTACGTTTCTTTTCTAATATGGACGGTTTTATTAGGAAGTTCATAACACAACATCAAAACTATGACCTAATAGAGAAGGCCTTCAAACAGACAGCAGGTGGGAAATCTGGTTCAACCAGGCATTAACATAGCATTGACCTAATCAGTCATCTAAATTGATGACCATGATAAGTTGATCAGCTGAATCGATGATCATGATAAGTTGATCAGCTGAATCAATGACCATGATAAGTTGATCAGCTGAATCAATGACCATGATAAGTTGATCAGCTGAATCAATGACCATGATAAGTTGATCAGCTGAATCGATGACCATGATAAGTTGATCAGCTGAATCAATGACCATGATAAGTTGATCAGCTGAATCGATGACCATGATAAGCTGATCAGCTGAATCGATGACCATGATAAGTTGATCACCTGAATCGATGACCATGATAAGTTGATCAGCTGAATCAATGACCATGATAAGTTGATCAGCTGAATCAATGACCATGATAAGTTGATCAGCTGAATCGATGACCATGATAAGCTGATCAGCTGAACTGATGACCATGATAAGTTGATCAGCTGAATCGATGACCATGATAAGCTGATAAGCTGAATTGATGACCATGATAAGTTGATCAGCTGAATTAATGACCATGATAAGTTGATCAGCTGAATCGATGACCATGATAAGTTGATCAGCTGAATCGATGACCATGATAAGTTGATCAGCTGAATCAATGACCATGATAAGTTGATCAGCTGAATCAATGACCATGATAAGTTGATCAGCTGAATCAATGACCATGATAAGTTGATCAGCTGAATCAATGACCATGATAAGTTGATCAGCTGAATCGATGACCATGATAAGCTGATCAGCTGAATTGATGACCATGATAAGTTGATCAGCTGAATTGATGACCATGATAAGTTGATTAGCTGAATCGATGACCATGATAAGCTCATAAGCTGAATTGATGACCATGATAAGTTGATCAGCTGAATCGAGTGTGTTAGTGATGGGCTGGAATGAAATTCTGTGCACGTAGTGGCCATCAGTAGCAGCGTTGCCCATTCTTGCAAAAGAACATCCACTATGTCCAAAGCTTTATCCATGACTACATGATTTAGATATAGATTTTATTGGGATTCTCATTAGCCGACGCCAATGGTGACAGCTAGTCTTACTGGGGTCCGAAATATAACGAAAAACTCATTACAGACAAAATACTTTACAATTGACGTACATTTAAAAACATGAACATACACATTACAGACTTACACACATATATTACATATATATGCCTTAACGAAGTTTACTAGGTCAGGTAGGGGAGAGGCGTTGGCAGGTGTTGTTTCATTGTTTTTTGAAAGATAATTTGGCTGTTTGCATGAGTAATTTTAAATGGAAATTATTCAGAAAGTATTCAGACCCCTTGACTTTTTCCAAATGTTGTTACATTACAGCCTTATTCTAAAATTGATTAAATATTTTTTTTATTTTTCCTTATCAATCTACTCACAATACCCCATAATGACAAAGTAAAAACAGTTTTTAATACATTTTTGTAAATGTGTTAAAAATACAAAACTGAAATACCACATTTATATCAGTATTCAGACCCTTTACTCAGTACTTTGTTGAAGCACCCTTGGCAAAGATTACAGCCTTGAGTCTTCTTGGGTATGACGCTACAAGCTTGGCACACCGGTATTTGTGGAGTTTCTCCAATTCCTCTCTGCAGATCCTCTCAAGCTCTGTCAGGTTGAATGGGGAGCGTTTGATCAGTTTCAAGTCTGAGCTCTAGGTGGGCCACTCAAGGACATTCAGAGACTTGTCCCGAAGCCACTCCTGTGTTTTCTTGGCTGTGTGCTTAGGGTCGCTGTCCTGTTGGAAGATGAACCTTTGCCCCAGTCTGGGGTCCTGAGCACTCTGGAGCAGGTTTTCATCAAGGATCTCTCTGTACTTTGCTCTGTTCATCTTTGCCTCGATCCCGACTAGTCTCCCAGTCCAAGCCGCTGAAAATTAGCCCCACAGCATGATGCTGCCACCACCATACTTCACCGTAGGGATGGTTCCAGGTTTCCTCCAGACTTGGCATTCAGGCTAAAGAGTTCAATCTTGGTTTCATCAGACCAGAGAATCTTGTTTTTCATGGTCTGAGAGACTTTAGGTGTCTTTTGGCAAACTCCAAGCGGGCTGTCATGTTCCTTTTACTGAGGAGTGGCTTCCGTCTGGCCACTCTATCATAAAGGCCTGATTGCTGGAGTGCTGCAGAGAATGGTTGTCCTTCTGGAATATTCTCCCATCTCCAGAAAGGAACTCTAGAGTTCTGTCAGAGTGACCATCAGGTTCTTGGTCACCTCCCTGACCAAGGCCCTTCTCGCCCGATTCCTCAGTTTGGGCGGGTGGCCAGCTCTAGGAAGAGTCTAACTTCTTTCCATTTAAGAACGGAGGCCACTGTGTTCTTGGGGACCTTCAATGCTGCTGACATGTTTTGGTACCCTTCCCCAGATCTGTGCCTCGACACAATCCTGTCTCGGAGCTCTACGAACAATTCCTTCGACCTCATGGCTTGGTTTTTGCTCTGACATACACTGTGAACTGTGGGACATTATATATAGACAGGTGCCTTTCCAAATCCAATTAATAGAATTTACCACAGGTGGACTCCAATCAAGTTGTAGAAACATCTTAAGGATGATCAATGGGAACAGGATGCACCTGAGCTTAATTTCAAGTCTCATAGCTAATGGTATGAATACTTATATAAATATGGTATTTCTGTTTTTTATTTTTGATACATTTGCAAAAATTTCTAAAAGCCTGTTTTCACATGACGGGGTATTGTGTGTAGATCGCTGAGGATTTTTTTTTTTATAATCCATTTTAGAATAAGGCTGTATCATAACAAAATGTAGAAAAATTCAAGGGGTCTGAAAAGTTTACGAAGGCACTGTAATTCTGTGCTTTGTCTTGAATTCGTTTTGGATTTAGGTACTGTGAAGAGACCCCTGGTGGCATGTCTGGTTGAGTAAGTGTGTCTGTCAGAGCTATATGTAAGTTTATTATTCAGACAATGTGGAATTTTTAACACAATAATATATTTTTTTAAAGTAAGAATTAATGCAATCAATCTCTACTCTAGTTTATTACTGGCCACCCATTCCAAAACGGACTGCAACTCTTTGTTTAGGGTTGCAGTGATTTCACTAGCTGTGCTAGCTGACGTGTATAATGTTAAATCATCAGCGTACATAAACACACAGGCTTTATTAATGCCAGAGGTAAATCATTAGTTACAACAGAGATCAGTAGGGCCAAGAGAGCTGCTTTGTTGAATCCGCCAGCTACTGATTCAACTCCCTGAAGGCTGATGGGTAAAAGCTCCTTGACCTGAATCTGTTAAGACGACATCAAAGTCCCTGATGTTATTGTAATGCCAATGTAGGAGTGCACAGTCACACACATATGCACAAATGTGCACAAACCTACACACACACACATACACACACACACGTACAGTATATATACACACACACACACACACACACACACACACACACACACACACACACACACACACACACACACACACACACACACACACACACACACACACACACACACACACACACACACACACACACACACACATATATAACAAAACCACAAAGCCATGCATTCAGGTGTGGTAGCATTGTATGACAGGTATTTGGGTCAGGTTTGAGAAAGTGTTTGTGTGTTTGTGTAATGGTTTATGTGTTTCTCGCCCTGTCTGTTGTGACACTGGCCAAGCAGAAACAGGTCTGCACAGTGAAGACTGCCTGCATGACCAGAGATTGTGTATATAATATGATATTGTATTGAATAGGCCTGTAGGTATTGTGTTTGGTGTGTAGATTAATATTGTACTATCTAAAGTGTGGTGACAGGGTGGGTGGATATTTACACTGTTAGGATAAACCGGTGATTGAGGAGGTGGACAAACGACACTCAGAGCCAAAACAACAGCCTGATTAAGATTAGAACAATCACTACCTTATCAGACCTTAGAGGGATTGGCCCTGTGTGTGTGTGTGTGTGTGTGTGTGTGTGTGTGTGTGTGTGTGTGTGTGTGTGTGTGTGTGTGTGTGTGTGTGTGTGTGTGTGTGTGTGTGTGTGTGTGTGTGTGTGTGTGTGTGTGTGTGTGTGTGTGTGTGTGTGTGTGTGTGTGTGTGTACGTGTACGTGCGGGCGGGCGGATGGGTGGTTGGGTTTTTGGGTGTGCTGCGGTTGGGTGCATTGGTTGGCTGGTTGGGTGGGTTTTTGGTTGGCTGGCTGGCTGGTTGGGTGGGTTTTTGGTTGGCTGGTTGGCTGGCTCCATTCTGTCCAGCTTTAAGCCCTGCAGGCATGTGCTTGTGCCAGTGTTCTGAGTTTTAGGTGGGGCTTATCAACTCACAAGGGAGCATCCAGAGAGGTTAACAGTTAGCTAGGGCCTGTTGGGCGGGGTTGTAAACATAACATGTGAAACGGGAACAGTTTCCGTCTACACATTCCTCTCTCTCTGTGCCGGAGACATGGTGATAGTTAAACATTAGTGTATTGTAGATGGAGACATGATGCTAGTTAAACATTAGTGTATTGTAGATGGAGACATGGTGATAGTTAAACATTAGTGTATTGTAGATGGAGACATGGTGCTGGTTAAACATTAGTGTATTGTAGATGGAGACATGGTGATAGTTAAACATTAGTGTATTGTAGATGGAGACATGGTGATAGTTAAACATTAGTGTATTGTAGATGGAGACATGGTGATAGTTAAACATTAGTGTATTGTAGATGGAGACATGGTGATAGTTAAACATTAGTGTATTGTAGATGGAGACATGGTGATAGTTAAACATTAGTGTATTGTAGATGGAGACATGGTGATAGTTAAACATTCGTGTATTGTAGATGGAGACATGGTGATAGTTAAACATTAGTGTATTGTAGATGGAGACATGGTGATAGTTAAACATTCGTGTATTGTAGATGGAGACATGGTGATAGTTAAACATTAGTGTATTAGAGATGGAGACATGATGCTAGTTAAACATTAGTGTATTGTAGATGGAGACATGGTGATAGTTAAACATTAGTGTATTGTAGATGGAGACATGGTGATAGTTAAACATTAGTGTATTGTAGATGGAGACATGATGCTAGTTAAACATTAGTGTATTGTAGATGGAGACATGGTGATAGTTAAATATTAGTGTATTAAAGATGGAGACATGGTGATAGTTAAACATTAGTGTATTAAAGATGGAGACATGGTGATAGTTAAACATTAGTGTATTAAAGATGGAGACATGGTGATAGTTAAACATTAGTGTATTGTAGATGGAGACATGGTGATAGTTAAACATTAGTGTATTGTAGATGGAGACATGGTGCTAGTTAAACATTAGTGTATTGTAGATGGAGACATGGTGATAGTTAAACATTAGTGTATTGTAGATGGAGACATGATGATAGTTAAACATTAGTGTATTGTAGATGGAGACATGGTGATAGTTAAACATTAGTGTATTGTAGATGGAGACATGATGCTAGTTAAACATTAGTGTATTGTAGATGGAGACATGATGATAGTTAAACATTAGTGTATTGTAGATGGAGACATGGTGATAGTTAAACATTAGTGTATTGTAGATGGAGACATGATGCTAGTTAAACATTAGTGTATTGTAGATGGAGACATGGTGATAGTTAAACATTAGTGTATTGTAGATGGAGACATGGTGATAGTTAAACATTAGTGTATTAGAGATGGAGACATGGTGATAGTTAAACATTAGTGTATTGTAGATGGAGACATGGTGATAGTTAAACATTAGTGTATTGTAGATGGAGACATGGTGATAGTTAAATATTAGTGTATTAAAGATGGAGACATGGTGATAGTTAAACATTAGTGTATTAAAGATGGAGACATGGTGATAGTTAAACATTAGTGTATTAAAGATGGAGACATGGTGATAGTTAAACATTAGTGTATTGTAGATGGAGACATGGTGATAGTTAAACATTAGTGTATTGTAGATGGAGACATGGTGATAGTTAAACATTAGTGTATTGTAGATGGAGACATGGTGATAGTTAAACATTAGTGTATTGTAGATGGAGACATGGTGATAGTTAAACATTAGTGTATTGTAGATGGAGACATGGTGATAGTTAAACATTAGTGTATTGTAGATGGAGACATGGTGATAGTTAAACATTAGTGTATTGTAAATGGAGACATGGTGCTAGTTAAACATTAGTGTATTGTAGATGGAGACATGGTGATAGTTAAACATTAGTGTATTGTAGATGGAGACATGGTGCTAGTTAAACATTAGTGTATTGTAGATGGAGACATGGTGATAGTTAAACATTAGTGTATTGTAGATGGAGACATGATGATAGTTAAACATTAGTGTATTGTAGATGGAGACATGATGCTAGTTAAACATTAGTGTATTGTAGATGGAGACATGGTGATAGTTAAACATTAGTGTATTGTAGATGGAGACATGGTGATAGTTAAACATTAGTGTATTGTAGATGGAGACATGGTGATAGTTAAACATTAGTGTATTGTAGATGGAGACATGGTGCTAGTTAAACATTAGTGTATTGTAGATGGAGACATGGTGATAGTTAAACATTAGTGTATTGTAGATGGAGACATGGTGATAGTTAAACATTAGTGTATTGTAGATGGAGACATGGTGATAGTTAAACATTAGTGTATTGTAGATGGAGACATGGTGATAGTTAAACATTAGTGTATTGTAGATGGAGACATGGTGATAGTTAAACATTAGTGTATTGTAGATGGAGACATGGTGATAGTTAAACATTAGTGTATTGTAGATGGAGACATGGTGATAGTTAAACATTAGTGTATTGTAGATGGAGACATGGTGATAGTTAAACATTAGTGTATTGTAGATGGAGACATGGTGATAGTTAAACATTAGTGTATTGTAGATGGAGACATGGTGATAGTTAAACATTAGTGTATTGTAGATGGAGACATGGTGCTAGTTAAACATTAGTGTATTGTAGATGGAGACATGATGATAGTTAAACATTAGTGTATTGTAGATGGAGACATGGTGATAGTTAAACATTAGTGTATTGTAGATGGAGACATTGTGATAGTTAAACATTAGTGTATTGTAGATGGAGACATGATGATAGTTAAACATTAGTGTATTGTAGATGGAGACATGGTGATAGTTAAACGTTAGTGTATTGTAGATGGAGACATGGTGATAGTTAAACATTAGTGTATTGTAGATGGAGACATGGTGATAGTTAAACATTAGTGTATTGTAGATGGAGACATGGTGATAGTTAAACATTAGTGTATTGTAGATGGAGACATGGTGATAGTTAAACATTAGTGTATTGTAGATGGAGACATGGTGATAGTTAAACATTAGTGTATTGTAGATGGAGACATGGTGATAGTTAAACATTAGTGTATTGTAGATGGAGACATGGTGATAGTTAAACATTAGTGTATTGTAGATGGAGACATGGTGATAGTTAAACATTAGTGTATTGTAGATGGAGACATGGTGATAGTTAAACATTAGTGTATTGTAGATGGAGACATGGTGATAGTTAAACATTAGTGTATTGTAGATGGAGACATGGTGATAGTTAAACATTAGTGTATTGTAGATGGAGACATGGTGATAGTTAAACATTAGTGTATTGTAGATGGAGACATGGTGATAGTTAAACATTAGTGTATTGTAGATGGAGACATGGTGCTAGTTAAACATTAGTGTATTGTAGATGGAGACATGGTGATAGTTAAACATTAGTGTATTGTAGATGGAGACATTGTGATAGTTAAACATTAGTGTATTGTAGATGGAGACATGATGCTAGTTAAACATTAGTGTATTGTAGATGGAGACATGGTGATAGTTAAACATTAGTGTATTAGAGATGGAGACATGATGCTAGTTAAACATTAGTGTATTGTAGATGGAGACATGATGCTAGTTAAACATTAGTGTATTAGAGATGGAGACATGATGCTAGTTAAACATTAGTGTATTGTAGATGGAGACATGGTGATAGTTAAACATTAGTGTATTGTAGATGGAGACATGGTGATAGTTAAACATTACTTTACATGTCTGGCTGCAGTGGAAGCCCCATAAACTGAAGCTTTATTTATTGTCTATTCTCTTATCTCTATATGTGTGGGGGAGTGAACAGTGGAGGACAATTCTAACGTAATGTAATTTCACAGACACACACACACACACACACACACACAACAGTCAATCACACAAACAAGCACACACAGACACGTACACTCACTGCTCTGAATGCAAGACACATGTTTGTAGAGTCCCTGTCACGGCCCATGCTGCAGGTGTGTAAGGACGTCTAGCTGTTGTGTCACATTCTGCTGCTGTGTTGTCATTGGCTGTGACAGTACTTTGCTTTGTGTTGGTGTAGTGTTCTTAATGATTCCCCGGTTTTCACTTGAACCCAAAACCTCAGGAGGAAGTCCCCTGAATGGTGTAAATGACCTAGCTTTTCCACACCGAGGAAGCTGCATCTGTTTTAGAGATCAGGTTGCATTTCCCTTTAGCCCACATGGAACCAGAGTACTCCTGC
>NC_092102.1:41443515-41568515 GCF_045679555.1 Salvelinus alpinus | reverse complement strand
TGATATCGGTACAGAGTCAATGTGGAGGCTCTATACAGGTGGTATTGGTACAGAGTCAATGTGGAGGCTATATACAGGTGGTACCGGTACAGAGTCAATGTGGAGGCTATATACAGGTGGTATCGGTACAGAGTCAATGTGGAGGCTATATACAGGGTGTTACGGTACAGAGTCAATGTGGAGGCTATATACAGGTGGTATCGGTACAGAGTCAATGTGGAGGCTATATACAGGTGGTATCGGTACAGAGTCAATGTGGAGGCTATATACAGGTGGTACCGATATAGAGTCAATGTGGAGGCTATATACAGGTGGTACTGGTACAGAGTCAATGTGGAGGCTATATACAGGTGGTACCGATATAGAGTCAATGTGGAGGCTATATACAGGTGGTATCGGTACAGAGTCAATGTGGAGGTGTTACGTTCGTCGTTAGAATGAGACCAAGGTGCAGTGTGGTAGGCGTACATTTTCCTTTAATTTAAATGTTCCACAAAAAAAAACAATAAACAACTCAACGAACGTAAAGCTAGGAGTGCAAACACATGCAACAGAAACAGACAAGATCCCACAACAGAAAGTGAGAAAAAGAGCTGCCTCATCAATCAGAGACAACGATAGACAGCTGCCTCTGATTGGGAACCATGCTCGGCCAAAATCAAAGAAATAGACAACATAGAATGCCCACCCCAAATCACACCCTGTCCTAACCAAATAGAGAAATAAAACGTCTCTCTAAGGTCAGGGCGTGACAGTACCCTCCCCCCCAAAGGTGCCGGCCGCAAACCTTGAACCTATAGGGCAGGGTCCGGGTGGGCATCTACCCTCTGTGGCGGCTCCGGTTCGGGACGTAGCCCCCACTCCCTACGCTGATCCCTTCGCTTCTCTGGAACCGTACCGTGGATCGTCGCCGGAGACTCCGGACCGTGAATTGTTGCCGGAGGAACAGGACCGTGGATCATCGCCGGAGGCTCTGAACTGGGAACCACCGCCGGTGGCTCCGGACTGCAGATTGTCACCGGAGGCTCCGGACTGGGAACCCCCGCTGGAGGCTCTGGACTGCAGCTCGTCGCTGGAGGCTCCAGACCGTTGCTGGAGGCTCCGGACTGCGGACCGCCGCTGGAGACTCCGGACTGGGCACCGCCGCTGGAGACTCCGGACTGGGGACCGCCGCTGGAGACTCCGGACTGGGGACCGCCGCTGGAGGCTCCGGACTGGGGACCGCCGCTGGAGACTCCGGACTGGGGACCGCCGCTGGAGACTCCGGACTGGGGACCGCCGCTGGAGACTCCGGACTGGGGACCGCCGCTGGAGGCTCCGGACTGGGGACCGCCGCTGGAGACTCCGGACTGGGGACCGCCGCTGGAGACTCCGGACTGGGGACCGCCGCTGGAGACTCCGGACTGGGGACCGCCGCTGGAGGCTCCGGACTGGGGACCGCCGCTGGAGACTCCGGACTGGGGACCGCCGCTGGAGGCTCCGGACTGGGGACCGCCGCTGGAGACTCCGGACTGGGGACCGCCGCTGGAGGCTCCGGACTGTGGACCGCCGCTGGAGGCTCCGGATGGAGGACCGTCGCTGGAGGCTTTGGACTGGGGACCGTCGCTGGAGGCTCCGTGCCCTGGATTTCACTGCAGGCTCCGGGCCATGGATCATCACTGGAGGCTTCGTGCCATGGATTATCACTGGAGGCTCCGTGCCATGGATCATCACTACAGGCTCCGGGCCATGGATCATCACTGGAGGCTTCGTGCCATGGATCATCACTACAGGCTCCGGGAAATGGATCATCACTGGAGGCTCCGGAACATGGATCATCACTGGAGGCTTAGTGCCATGGATTATCACTGGAGGCTCCGGGCCGTGGATTATCACTGGAGGCTTCGTGCCATGGATCATCACTACAGGCTCCGGGCCATGGATCATCACTGGAGGCTTCGTGCCATGGATCATCACTAGAGGCTTCGTACGTGGAGCCGGAACAGGTCACACCGTACTAAGGAGACGTACTGGAGGCCTGGTGCGTGGAGCTGCCACAGGGCTTACCAGGCTGGGGAGACATACTGGAGGCCTGGTACGTGGAACCGGAACAGGTCTCACCGGACTGAGGAGACGTACTGGAAGCCTGGTGCGTGGAGCTGCCACAGGGCTCACCAGGCTGGGGAGACATACTGGAGGCCTGGTACGTGGAACCGGAACAGGTCTCACCGGACTGGGGTGATGCACTGGAAGCCTGGTGCGTGGAACAGGCACCGGATACACTGGGCCGTGGAGGCGCACTGGAGGTCTCGAGCGGAGAGCTGGCACAACCCGTCCTGGCTGGATGCCCACTTCCGCCCGGCAAATGTGGGGCGCTGGCAGAGAGCGCACCGGCCTGTGAATGCTCACTGGAGACACCGTGCGCATCACCGCATAACACGGTGCCTGACCAGTCACATGCTCTCCACGGTAAGCACGGTGAGTTGGCTCAGGTCTAAACCCTGACACCGCCAATCTCCCCGTGTGCCCAAACATTTTTTGGGGGGCTGCCTCTCGTGCTTGCCTTGTTGGTATAACACCTCGTAACGTCGCCATTCCGCTTTCACTGCCTCTATCTCGTCCTTCGAACGGCGATACTCCCCGGCCCTTGTCTAGGGTCCTGCTCCCTCCAGGATTTCCTCCCAGGTCCAGTCCTCCTGACCATGCTGCTTGGTCCGTTGGTGGTGGGATCTTCTGTTATGTCCGTCGTTAGAATGAGACCAAGGTGCAGCGTGGTAGGCGTACATTTTCCTTTAATTTAAATGTTCCACCAAAACAAACTATAAACAACTCAACGAACATAAAGCTAGGAGTGCAAACACATGCAACACAAACAAACAAGATCCCACAACAGAAAGTGGGAAAAAGAGCTGCCTAAGTATGATCCCCAATCAGAGACAACGACAGACAGCTGCCTCTGATTGGGAACCATACTCGGCCAAAAACAAAGAAATAGACAACATAGAATGCCCACCCCAAATCACACCCTGACCTAACCAAATAGAGAAATAAAACGGCTCTCTAAGGTCAGGGCGTGACAGGGCCTTCCTCTGACACCGCCTGGTGTAGATGTCCTGGATGGCAGGCAGCTTGGCCCCAGTGATGTACTGGGCCGTGCGCATTACCCTCTGTAGTGCCTTGGGGTCGGAGGCCGAGCAGTTGCCGGCAGTGATGCGACCAGTCAGGATGCTCTCGATGTTGCAGCTGTAGAACATTTTGAGGATCGGAAGACCCATGCCAAATCTTTTCAGTCTCCTGAGGGGGAATATGTTTTGTCGTGCCCTCTTCACGACTGTCTTGGTGTGTTTGGACCATTCTAGTTTGTTGTTGATGTGGACACCAAGGAACTTGAAGCTCTCAACCTGCTCAAGAAAAGAGCCGTTAAATTCTGCAACCACCTAAGAGGAAGCAATTCCCGAACCTTCCATAACAAAGCCATCACCTATAGAGAGATGAACCTGGAGAAGAGTCCCCTAAGCCAGCTGGTTCTGGGACTCTGTTCACAAACACCAACAGACCCCACAGAGCCCCAGGACAGCAACACAATTAGACCCAACCAAATTCTGAAAAAGCAAAAAGATAACTATTTGTCACACTGGAAAGAATCAACCAAAAAACTGAGCAAATTGGAATGCTATCTGGCCCTAAACAGAGAGTACACAGTGGCTAAATACCTGACTACTGTGACTGACCCCAAATTAAGGAAAGCTTTGACTATGTACAGACTCAGTGGCCTTGCTATTGAGAGAGGTCGCCATAGGCAGAGAGAGAGAAGACAGGCTATGTGCACACTGCCCACAAAATGAGGTGGAAACTGAGCTGCACTTCCTAACCTCCTGCCCAATGTATGACCATATTAGAGACACATATTTCCCTCAGATCACACAGATCCACAAAGAATTTGAAAACCTCCAACATTGATAAACTCCCATATCTGTTAGGCAAAATATCACAATGTGCAATCCGGGTAGCAAGATTTGTGAACCGTTGCCATGAGGAAAGGGCAACCAGTGAAGAACAAATAACATTGTAAATACCCTCAATATTTATCTGTTTATTTATCTTCCCCCACTATTCGTACTACTAATATTTGCATATTGCTAAAACACTGTATATAGCTGATAATATAACAATTGACATGTCTTTATCTTTCTGAAACCTTTTTGAGTGCAATGTCTACTGTTCATTTCTAGTCGTTTTTAGTTGATGTTGTTAAATTTGATTCTTCTAGGCCTCCCGGGTGGTGCAGTGGTCTAAGGCACTGCATCACAGTGCCACCAGAGACTCTGGGTTCGAGCCCAGGCTCTGTTGCAGCCGGCCGCGACCGGGAGGTCCATGGGGCGACGCACAATTGGCCTAGCGTTGTCCGGGTTAGGGAGGGTTTGGCCGGTAGGGATATCCTTGTCTCATCATGCACTAGTGACTCCTGTGGCAGGCTGGGCAGGCTGGGCACAGTGCACGCTGACCAGGTTGCTAGGTGTATGGTGTTTCCTCTGACACATTGGTGCGGTTGGATGCGTGCTGTGTTAAGAAGCAGTGTGGCTTGATTGGGTTGTGTTTCAGAGGATGCATGTCTCTCCCGAGCCTGTATAGGAGTTGTAACGATGAGACAAGACAGTAACTACTAACAATTGGATACCATGAAATTGGGGGGTAAAAATATATATATATTACATTTGTGTATATTTCATTAGCTTTTTTACAAGGCAACAAGGCAAGGCAACAAGGCAAGTCAGTTAAGAACAAATTATTATTCACAATGACGGCCTACCACTGGCCAATCCCGGACGACACTGGGCCAATTGTGCGCCGCCCTATGGGACTCCCAATCACGGCCGGATGTGATACAGTCGTTACATTGTAAACATATGTAAACATATGTTTCCCATGCCAATAAAGCCCCTTTTGAATTAGAGAGAGAGAGAGAGAGAGAGAGAGAGAGAGAGAGAGAGAGAGAGAGAGAGAGAGAGAGAGAGAGAGGGAGAGGGAGAGGGAGAGGGAGAGATCACTGTGAAACAGTGATGTAGCAGGAGAGGAATGCACTGCCATGCGGGGGTGGGCAGGGGCAGGAGTGAGGTGTGTGCGTGCATGTGTGTGTTGAGAAGTGGAATGGTAGCTAGAGTGGCCCTGGCGGCATGTGTAATTCTCAGTGGCATTTTGTTACATCTCTGACACATCCATCTCTCTCTCTGTCTGATATCTCTCTCTCTCTCTGCTCTCTCCGGTCCGCAGGGCAGAAGGCTGTAGACTAAGCACAGGTCTAGGATCAGCTCGTAAAGTTCCCAAAATTCCCAGGATTTCCAGAAATCCTGGTTGGAAGAATCCTGGAAACCAGAGGGAATAGGCAGGAAATCTGGAGTCCTTCAACCAGGATTTCTGGAAAATCTGGGAATTTAGGAAAAGTTACCGCAATTTTGCAACCCTAGCTCAAAGAGGACAACGGATGGGAGATTAGTGGAATAGTCAATCATATGGTCCCATTTTTACTAGGGCTGGGAATTGCCAGGGACCTCACAATACGATATTATCACAATACTTAGGTGCCGAAACAATATGTATTGCAATTTTCACGATTCTCACGATTCTATATGTACTGCAATTCGATATTGTAATCTGATGTTACAAACGTATTGCTCACCATATGTCTTCTGCAGGCAGACGAGAGAGCATGAGAAATAAAAATGCTGAAAACATATTGGCTCACTATTTTTTTAAAGCTGGAGAACAATCTACAAGGAAAAAATACAGGTGTTTTGGCACAACCAACTAGCGCTTTACATTTTTTTCTAATGGATACTTGGAGTCAAATATCGATTTAATATTGTACTAAAATAATATTATGATGTAACTGTATACATTTTTCCCCCCCATCACACATTTCTACTGTTGTGTGTTTGGGATTGAGAAGTCTGGCAGCAAACACACAAACTTCAGCTGGTTCAGCACTGTGTGTGTGTGTGTGTGTGTGTGTGTGTGTGTGTGTGTGTGTGTGTGTGTGTGTGTGTGTGTGTTTTGTGTGTGTTGTGTGTTGTGTGTGTGTGTGTGTGTGTGTGTGTGTGTGTGTGTGTGTGTGTGTGTGTGTGTGTGTGTGTGTGTGTGTGTGTGTGTGTGTGGTGTGTGTGTGTGTGTGTGTGTGTGTGTGTGTGTGTGTGTGTGTGCGTGTGTTTGTAACAGTACTCTCTCGCACTGTCTCTCACCCCGTCTTTCCCCTGGGAGGGGTTAACATCTGCCCCTTGTGGGGGCGTATGGATGGCCGCACCCCATTTGTGTTGGGGTGGGAGGGGCGGGCGGGCCATCTGTTAATGCCCACAGTCAAAGAACACTTGAAATGGTTGAGGTATTGTTGTGTTGTGGGACAGGCCTGTTACAATATGTGTCTGTGTATATCCAGCATTAAGTGAGTGGTGTATGTAGCAGTGTGTCCGAGTTGTTTAAATCATTGTACTGTATGCGCACACGTACGTGAAATCACAGTGGTGCCGTGTGTGTTATTCTTGGCAGTAGTAGTGGTGGGGACCATGCTATCTCCTTTCCACACTATGTTTCCTGTTCAGACATGCACTCTCACAAAGAGGTGGAGTACTTCATAATGTAGCTGAGTCAGCTTTTCAAACTTTAACTTTTTGTCCTCTTTAGCCCAGAGCTAGAAACATTAGGAGGCCCCATAGCCCTTGGCTAGGCTCTGCTCCATCTACTATTTATTTAACTAGGCAAGTCAGTTAAGAACAAATTCTTATTTACAATGACAGCCTAGGAACAGTGGGTTAACTGCCTTGTTCAGGGGGAGAACAACAGATTTTTACCTTGACAGCTCGGGGATTTGATATAGCAACCTTTCGGTTACTAGCCCAACACTCTAACCACTAGGCTACCTGCCGCCCCTAAAGCCTAAAGCCTCCACTATCTCTAGCACAGCCCTGGGCCACCAGGCTCTGCTGGGAATACAGCACTGGGCCTGACTGTCTGCTCAGAGTAAAGAAAGGTCTACCTCAATGTTAACCAGACTGCATGCATACATACATTATGAAACATGTCCAGTCCACTGTGAATTGATATGCTGCTCTATACTGACTGTGTGTGTGTGTGTGTGTGTGTGTGTGTGTGTGTGTGTGTGTGTGTGTGTGTGTGTGTGTGTGTGTGTGTGTGTGTGTGTGTGTGTGTGTGTGTGTGTGTGTGTGTGTGTGTGTGTGTGTGTGTGTGTGTGTGTGTGTGTGTGTTTGTGTTCCAGGCCCAGCACAGGGACTCGTTCGTCCAGGAGCGCTATGGCCAGTATGACCTCAGTGACCCCTTCCTGGCCCTGCAGCGGGATAGCCAGACCATGGATGACTGGTCCCCTTCAGACCCCCAGGGCAGCGTGGTGGGGCCCAACCCTCTGGCTGTGCTGAAGCTGGTCATGGCCCACTGCAAAAGGATGCAGGAGAGGATGATGGGACAGCTGGCAGCCGCAGAGAGCAGACACAGGAGGGTAAGGGCGTTCTTACACACACCCCTCTCTCCCAGACCAGTGTGTGTGTGCGTGTGCGTGCGTGCGTGTGCGTGTGCGTGAGAGAGGATAATGCTGCCCAGCCCCAGTCTTTGTTCCCGGCTGTGGTTGGGTGCTGGAGCTGGCACTCAGGCTGACACAATGAGCCTGTTGTCTCTTCTCCAGATTTCCAACACACCCGACCAGGACAGGCATACTGTAGCCACACCCAGCCCAGAGAGAGAGAGAGATGGACCCACGTGTGGCCCTCTATGTTACAGAGAGCTAGTAGTCTACCGGGAGTAAGGGGGGGAGGGGGAGACCCCACAGAGCCTCAGAACAGCAGCACAATTAGACCCAACCAAATCATGAGAAAACAAAAAGAGAATTACTTGACACATTGGAAAGAATTAACAGAAAAAACTGAGCAAACTAGAATGCTATTTGGTCCTAAACAGAGAGTACACAGTGGCAGACTGTATTATTTTGAAACTTTTGTGTGTGTAATGTTTACTGTTCATTTCTGATTGTTTATTTCACCTTTGTTTATTATCTATTTCACTTGCTTTAGCTATGTGGCCAATAAAGCCCTTTGAATTGAATTGAATTGAATTGAGAGAGAGAAGAGAGAAGAGAGAAGAGAGAAAGTGTTTATATTGATGGCAAATTCTTTGAAAGTATTGAGGAGGTTTGATTAATGGTGTTTTTCACTGGGTGAAAGTTGATCGTAATGGTTTTTTGCACTGGGTGAAAGTTGATTGCATTGGTTTTGGAACCAGGCTGCCTCCCGGGTGTGAGCCAGGTACCCCGTTCAAAGCCCAAGGCCAAGTCGTCTCAAAACAAAGTGACGTAGCATAATTGAATCCGCCCAATGTGTTATTTTTGTGATCTGTGATCTGATTGGTCCTCCACTGTTTGATTGGCAGGTGATTGCAGATCTGGAGGAGGAGAAGCACCGACACGCACTAGAGTCGGCGCAGGATGATGATGTCACCGTCATGCTGGAGAAGGAGAGGGAGAAACTACTGCACCAGGTGTGTGTGTGTGTGTGTGTGTGTGTGTGTGTGTGTGTGTGTGTGTGTGTGTGTGTGTGTGTGTGTGTGTGTGTGTGTGTGTGTGTGTGTGTGTGTGTGTGTGTGTGTGTGTGTGTGTGTGTGTGTGTGTGTGTGTGTGTGTGTGTGTGTGTCTAAGACGAAATCAGAGTAAGAAGAGGGACTGTTGAACATCAGGCGAAGAATCTTTGACAGACAAGCACGTCTGTGTCTGTGAACACACTCTCCTCCCACCTCTCTCCCTCCTCTCCCTTCTCTGTGTCCCCCATGGCCCCCACACTACTAGCTGATTGAAGTCCCTGTGAGTAGCCTCAGTTCTCTCTGACTGGGGATCTATTGTGTATCTCAGTGGGGTTGAGGAGTCTAGGCCGACACACACACACAACACACACACAACACACACACACACAGGCTGGGCGGCTCCATAGGAAACAAGGAGGAAGAGGCTATTGTTCAGCTGACCGGCAGCCTGGGGCCCAGGAAAGCCTGAGATAATGACTGTCCCTGACCAATCAAGGTCATCACACACACACACACACACACACACACACACACACACACACACACACACACACACACACACACACACACACACACACACACACACACACACACACACACACACACACACACAGCCTTACATAAATAGAGGCTTCCTGAGGGGTCCCTCTGTGTGTGTGTGTGTGTGTGTGTGTGTGTGTGTGTGTGTGTGTGTGTGTGTGTGTGTGTGTGTGTGTGTGTGTGTGTGTGTGTGTGTGTGTGTGTGTGTGTTTGTAACAGTACTGTGTTGATGTTTTCCTGCCTCTGTTTCTGTAGAATCTAGCAATGTTCCCAACAGGAGTCTGTGATGTTTTTTCATTAACTTTTACATATTACACTCTAATGATTGATTCTGATATGAACATCACTTGAACAGCACATGGCACTTTCAGAACAGTTGTTTTGGGATGATCCAATTTGCGTTTTCTTTAAAAGCTTACCCTTACCCCTTTTTCAGTAGAAAAAGACAGAAATATAAAGTAAAATATTTAATGTGGAATATAATGATGCAGGAGTACAGTCATGGCCCAAGATTTTGAGAATGACACAAATATACATTTTCACAAAGTCTGCTGCCTCAGTTTGTATGATGGCAATTTGCGTATACTCCAGAATGTTATGAAGAGTGATCAGATGAATTGCAATTAATTGCAAAGTCCCTCTTTGCCATGCAAATGAACTGAATCCCCCAAAAACATTTTCACTGCATTTCAGTCCTGCCACAAAAGGACCAGCTGAAATCATGTCAGTGATTCTCTCGTTAACACAGGTGTGAGTGTTGACGAGGACAAGGCTGGAGATCACTCTGTCATGCTGATTGAGTTCGAATAACAGACTGTGAGCTTCAAAATGAGGGTGGTGCTTGGAATCATTGTTCTTCCTCTGTCAACCATGGTTACTTGCAAGGAAACACGTGCCGTCATCATTGCTTTGCACAAAAAGGGTTTCACGGGCAAGGATATTGCTGCCAGTAAGATTGCACCTAAATCATAAATTTATCGTATCATCAAGAACTTCAAGGAGAGCGGTTCAATTGTTGTGAAGAAGGCTTCAGGGCGCCCAAGAAAGTCCAGCAAGCGCCAGGACCGTCTCCTAAAGTTGATTCAGCTGCAGGATCTGGGCACCACCAGTACAGAGCTTGCTCAGGAATGGCAGCAGGCAGGTGTGAGTGCATCTGCACGCACAGTGAGGCAAAGACTTTTGGAGGATGGCCTGGTGTCAAGAAGGGCAGCAAAGAAGCCACTTCTCTCCAGGAAACACATCAGGGACAGACTGATATTCTGCAAAAGGTACAGGGATTGGACTGCTGAGGACTGGGGTAAAGTCATTTTCTCTGATGAATCCCCTTTCCGATTGTTTGGGGCATCCGGAAAAAAGCTTGTCCGGAGAAGACAAGGTGAGCGCTACCATCAGTCCTGTGTCATGCCAACAGTAAAGCATCCTGAGACCATTCATGTGTGGGGTTGCTTCTCAGCTAAGGGAGTGGGCTCACTCACAATTTTGCCTAAGAACACAGCCATGAATAAAGAATGGTACCAACACATCCTGCGAGAGCAACTTCTCCCAACCATCCAGGAACAGTTTGGTGACGAACAATGCCTTTTCCAGCATGATGGAGCACCTTGTCATAAGGAAAAGTGATAACTAAGTGGCCCGGGGAACAAAACATCGATATTTTAGGTCCATGGTCAGGAAACTCCCCAGACCTTAATCCCATTGAGAACTTGTGGTCAATCTTCAAGAGGCGGGGAGACAAACAAAACCCCACAAATTTTGACAAACTCCAAGCATTGATTATGCAAGAATGGGCTGCCATCAGTCAGGATGTGGCCAAGAAGTTAATTGACAGCATGCCAGGGCGAATTGCAGTGGTCTTGAAAAAGAAGGGTCAACACTGCAAATATTGACTCTTTGCATCAACTTCATGTAATTGTCAATAAAAGCCTTTGACACTTATGAAATGCTTTTAATTATACTTCAGTATTCCATAATAACATCTGGCAAAAATATCTAAAGACACTGAAGCAGCAAACTTTGTGGAAATTAATATTTATGTCATTCTCAAAACTTTTGGGCACGACTGTACTGCATGTGTATCTCACTCTGCAGTATTTGGGGTGGAGGTATATCTCCACTCTCCTAGACTCTGACACCTCCATGTGGTCAGACGAGAAAACTGCTCAAATATGTCACTCGTGTGCCTTACATTTTAGTCATTTAGCACAGTGTTTTACAACCGTGGTCCTCCAGTACCCCCAACAGTAATCGCTTTTATTGTAACCCTTGACAAGCACACCTGGTTCAACTTGTCAACTAATCATCAAGCTTTCAATGAGTTGAGTAAAGTGTGTTTGTCCAGGGGTACAATGAAACGGTGTACTGTTGGGGGTACTGGAGAACCAGGGTTGGAAAACACTCATTTAGTAGACACTGTTATCCAGAGTGACGTACAGTTAATGCATTCATCTTAAGATACTGTAGCTAGGTGAGACAACAACATATCACAGTCGTAGTAAGTACATTTGTCCACAAATAAAGAAGTTATCAGCAAAGTCAGTGTGAATAGGAAAATACACCTACAGGTATGCATGCGCCTATCTGGGGAACAAAATGTGCTAAGGGAAGTTGAAAGTTGAAATATCAACCTCTATCTCTCTGTGTGTTTCTAGTTGGAGGTGGAGCGTGCAGCAGTGCGTAGGCTGCAGAGGGAGCAGGAGAGGGCAGTAGGCCTGGCAGAGGAAACTCTGTCCCAGCAGCAGCAGTTGTCCTCGGACCTAACCCTGGAGCTCCAGAGAACCACCAGCCAGGCCCTGGAGGAGGCCCAAAGAGTCAGCCAGCTCCGTCTGCAACTCCAGGAGGAGAGCTGTACTTCAGAGAGCCTGAGGGGGGCCCTGGAAGCGGAGAAGGGCAGAGCAGCGCAGCTTGAGGCCAGAGCAGAGAGCCAGCTGGCTGAGTTTGACACAGAGAGGGAACAGTTAAGAGCCAGGATCAGACGAGAAGAGGAGAGGAGCAAGGGGCTGGAGAGAGAAGTGGAGGAGCTGAGGAGGAGGTTGGAGGCAGCAGGAGAGGAAGGAATGGTTAGGAAGGCGCAGGAGACTGCGGTGAAGGAGGTGAAGGAGGTGAAGGAGGTGAAGGAGGTGAAACGGTCTCCTTCAAAGATAGCGTCAGTGGCGGCGTCAGTGGCGGCGTCAGCGGCGGCGGTGTCCACCTCGAGCCAGACAGAGCCTGATGGGAAGGCAAGCGTCGACCCTAAAGTGACCCCTGTCTCAAAGGTCAACGGGCATCACCCTAACCCTCCGCGGGACACTGACCCCCCTCAGGAGGGCGGGGCTGTGGAGAACGGTGGGGTAGAGAGCGAGTCCGGAGCAAGTCTTCCCTCCCCTCTCCACCCTCACCCTCCTCACCCCCACTGCCAACCTCACCCTAACCTCTCCCCCTCCAGCACGGCCTCCTCCTCCCTCTCCTCCTCCCCCATCTCCTCCCCCACGCTGGCTAAGCGTCTGGTCAGCCCCGGTGGCTTCCACACGTCCTCCTACCAGGCTGGAGTCAACCAGCGCTTCCACGCCGCCAGGCATAAGTTCCAGGTGCAGGCTGAGCAGGAGCAGCTCCAGCAGGGTAGCACGGCTCCCCTCTCCCCCCGGGACCTGTCCCCTACCACCACCCCCATCCCTCCACCCTCAGAGAACAGCACGGCCAAGCAGCTAGCCCGAAACACCGTCACCCAGGTCCTGTCCCGTTTCACCAGCCAGCAGGCAGGGGCCAAGCTACCTCCACTGAACAGCTCTCCGTTTGGGACTGACTACCGGAGCCTGGCAGCCTCCCCTCCTGGGGGGAAAACCTCGCCTGGAGGACCCCTGTCCCCAGGTATACGCTCGCCCCTCACCCCTCGGTCCGAGCGGTGCTACCCGCCCCCCGTTCCTAAGAAACCGGGTATGAGCCCCTCTCCAGGCTCCCCCGACCCCCAAGCCGGGGCCAGCCTCTTCCCAGAGCTGACGGGGGGCTGTGGGCTAAGCAGCAGTGGGCAGGAGGGGGCTAAGGAGCCAGACCTGGTACTCTCCTCCGGTAGCTAACAGCTAAGGGCCACGGCAGCTAGAAACTGATCTAGGATCAGCATAGCCTTCCCAAATCCTTCCCATCTTTAACCATTAGGGAGAAAAAACTAAACGGACCTAGGATCAGTATCTGTGATCAGCTTTGTCTTATTCCCCAAGGAGCCAGTGCTGTCCTCCATCAGCTAGCAGCTAGCAGCGTATGGACTTCCTCATTCCAGATGCGCTAGTTTCTCTCTCCCATTTGCACTTGCTCACTCACCTTTAGGCCCGAGATTCAATCCGAGCGCTCTAGTCAACAATGCAGCTTTTAAAGCCAATGTTGCTGGGTTCAAATAGATCGCATTCAAGGTAAACGCTGCTGATGTTGGCTCAATCGGAAATGACCTCAGAGACAGTAAAGAAAGCAAGACATCTCACAGGATCATTTTTTTCTGGTCGGGCGGGTGAGGCGAGCGAGCGAGCGAGGGGATAAGTAGACCAGAGCCAGCTGTTATTGGTTAGTTTTGCATTGAAAAAAAATTGTCACGGTTTCTGTCTGTGTAAGTGGGTGTTTCCTCTCTCACGTGACCATCTTTGAGCATGCTTTCCCGCGTGAACTTATGTGAGAAAGCAGGCTCACACAAGAGAGGGAACGCCCACTTAAACAGACAGGAACTTTTTTTTTAAATGTCAATGGTAAACGGCCTTTTTAAGACATTTTCATTATCCACCATCTTTGATTACCTTTAAATGTCAAGCGCTTTAATGTGGGTCCACCGCGGTCTGGATTGGATCCTGGCCTTAATCTCCTGGATGTCCTGCAGCAGGCAGAAAATGCTCTGCAACTGTCTACCTACCACTACTTATACCAACTCTGTAGGCCCTATTTTGACCACATATATTATCCGCTTAGTATCAAATGAAAGCTCAAACACTACCTAGCAAACTGTCTAAAACACTGTCTAGTTAACATGAAATCTATAATATACTGGGCGTTATTGGATTCGTAAGATTTATTTTATTTGGAATTTATGGAAAAGTTTTTTATTCTTTTGATATGTAATATATCTTTATACCTAGTTTATTGTATTCCATAGCCATGTTTAAAAGTGATGTTATTAATTATGCATTTAGTTATTCTAGGACATTAATTAATGAATCACTCAGCCCAAGTCCACTTTGCAGTCTCGTCCACTGAACTAATACAAAGGCTGCATGGAGAGGGGAGTCTTTACATGGCAAGAGGATTCAAATGTAATCTGTTGATTGCACATGTACAGTTGAAGTCAGAAGTTTACATACACCTTAGCCAAATGCATTTAAACTCAGTTTTTCACAATTCCTGACATTAATCGTTGTAAAAATTCCCTGTCTTAGGTCAGTTAGGATCACCACTTTATTTTAAGAATGTGAAATGTCAGAATAATAGTAGAGAGAATGATTTATTTCAGCTTTTATTTATTTCATCACATTCCCAGTGGGTCAGAAGTTTACATACACTCAATTAGTATTTGGTAGCCTTGCCTTTAAATTGTTTAACTTGGGGCAAACGTTTCGGGTAGCCTTCCACAAGCTTCCCACAATAAGTTGGGTGAATTTTGGCCCATTCATCCTGACAGAGCTGGTGTAACTGAGTCAGGTATGTAGGCCTCTTTGCTCGCACATGCTTTTTCAGTTCTGCCCACAAATGTTCTACAGGATTGAGGTCAGGGCTTTGTGATGGCCACTCCAATACCTTGATTTTGTTGTCCTTAAGCCATTTTGCCACAACTTTGGAAGTATGCTTGGGGTCATTGTCCATTTGGAAGACCCATTTGCGACCAAGCTTTAACTTCCTGATTGATGTCTTGAGATGTTGCTTCAATATGTTCACATCATTTTCCTTTCTCATGATGCCATCTATTTTGTGAAGTGCACCAGTCCCTCCTGCAGCAAAGCACCCCCACAACATGATGCTGCCACCCCCGTGCTTCACGGTTGGAATGGTGTTCTTCGGCTTGCAAGCCTCCCCCTTTTTCCTCCAAACATAACGATGGTCATTATGGCCAAACAGTTCTATTTTGGTTTCATCAGACCAGAGGACATTTCTCCAAAAAGTACGATCTTTGTCCCGATTTGCAGTTGCATACCGTAGTCTGGCTTTTTTATGGCAGTTTTGGAGCAGTGGCTTCTTCCTTGCTGAGCGGCCTTTCAGGTTATGTCGATATAGGACTCATTTTACTGTGGATATAGATCCTTTTGTACCGGTTTCCACCAGCATCTTCACAAGGTCCTTTGCTGTTGTTCTGGGATTGATTTGCACTTTTCACACCAAAGTACGTTCATCTCTAGGAGACAGAACGCATCTCCTTCCTGAGCAGTATGACGGCTCCGCGGTCCCATGGTGTCCCTTTTTCCTCCAAACATAACGATGGTCATTATGGCCAAACAGTTCTATTTTGGTTTCATCAGACCAGAGGACATTTCTCCAAAAAGTACGATCTTTGTCCCGATTTGCAGTTGCATACCGTAGTCTGGCTTTTTTATGGCAGTTTTGGAGCAGTGGCTTCTTCCTTGCTGAGCGGCCTTTCAGGTTATGTCGATATAGGACTCATTTTACTGTGGATATAGATCCTTTTGTACCGGTTTCCACCAGCATCTTCACAAGGTCCTTTGCTGTTGTTCTGGGATTGATTTGCACTTTTCACACCAAAGTACGTTCATCTCTAGGAGACAGAACGCATCTCCTTCCTGAGCAGTATGACGGCTCCGCGGTCCCATGGTGTTTATACTTGCGTACTATTGTTTGTACAGATGAACGTGGTACCTTCAGGCGTTTGGAAATTGCTCCCAAGGATGAACCAGACTTGGCTGATTTATTTTGATTTTCCCATGATGTCAAGCAAAGAGGCACTGAGTTTTAAGGTAGGCCTTGAAATACATCCACAGGTACACCTCCAATTGACTAAAATGATGTCAATTAGCCTATCAGAAGCTTCTAAAGCCATGACATCATTTTCTGGAATTGTTGTTTAAAGGCACAGTCAACTTAGTGTATGTAAACTTCTGACCCACTGGAATTGTGATACAGTGAATTATAAGTGAAATAATCTGTCTGTAAACAATTGTTGGAAAAATTACTTGTGTCATGCACAATGTAGATGTCCTAACCAACTTGCCAAAACTATAGTTTGTTAACAAGAAATTTGTGGAGTGGTTGAAAAACAAGTTTTAATGACTCCAACCTAAGTGTATGTAAACTTCCGACTTCAACTGTAGGTGTATCATGACACTGCTTTTACAGATGTATGCTCCCATCTGACTTTCCCCTGCCTGGTCTAATCTGTAGCTATTCACCATATCTAGCAGTACCTGCACTGAAAGTTATCATGTCTTTCACTGTAGTTTGTACCAGATTACATTCTGAACATAGTTTACTAAAGCAATAAGGCCCAAGGCGGTGTGATATATGGCCAAAGCAATGCGGAGTACCTGGACACAGATATTAGCCGTGGTATATTGGCCATATATCACAAACCCCTGAGGTGGCTTATTGCTATTATAAAGTGGTTACCAACGTAATTAGAGCAGTAAAAATAAATGCTTTGTCATACCCGTGGTATACAGTCTGATATACCACGGCTGTCAGCCAATCAGCATTCAGGGCTCGAACCATCCAGTTTATAATAAAGCACAATGTTGTAAATAATACAAATCATTCAAAAGCATAATTTGAAGCTCTGCATTACACCCCATTATGTCTGGTCTCTGCAGCTCTCTGCATTACACCCCATTATGTCTGGTCTCTGCAGCTCTCTGCATTACACCCCATTATGTCTGCTCTCTGCAGCTCTCTGCATTACACCCCATTATGTCTGGTCTCTGCAGCTCTCTGCATTACACCACATTATGTCTGATCTCTGCAGCTCTCTGCATTACACCCCATTATGTCTGGTCTCTGCAGCTCTCTGCATTACACCCCATTATGTCTGGTCTCTGCAGCTCTCTGCATTACACCCCATTATGTCTGGTCTCTGCAGCTCTCTGCATTACACCCCATTATGTCTGGTCTCTGCAGCCCTCTGCATTACACCCCATTATGTCTGGTCTCTGCAGCTCTCTGCATTACACCCCATTATGTCTGCTCTCTGCAGCTCTCTGCATTACACCCCATTATGTCTGGTCTCTGCAGCTCTCTGCATTACACCCCATTATGTCTGGTCTCTACAGCTCTCTGCATTACACCCCATTATGTCTGGTCTCTGCAGCTCTCTGCATTACACCCCATTATGTCTGCTCTCTGCAGCTCTCTGCATTACACCCCATTATGTCTGGTCTATGCAGCTCTCTGCATTACACCACATTATGTCTGGTCTCTGCAGCTCTCTGCATTACACCACATTATGTCTGGTCTCTGCAGCTCTCTGCATTACACCCCATTATGTCTGGTCTCTGCAGCTCTCTGCATTACACCCCATTATGTCTGGTCTCTGCAGCTCTCTGCATTACACCCCATTATGTCTGGTCTCTGCAGCTCTCTGCATTACACCACATTATGTCTGGTCTCTGCAGCTCTCTGCATTACACCACATTATGTCCGGTCGTATCTACGTGTTGTCTACTACATACACTAGAATAGTGAATACACTGAATTTTTAACAAGGGAAAAGCTTCCCTAAGACATACCTTACACTGGGCCTTCCCTAAGACAGACCTTACACTGGGCCTTCCCTAAGACAGACCTTACACTGGGCCTTCCCTAAGACAGACCTTACACTGGGCCTTCCCTAAGACAGACCTTACACTGGGCCTTCCCTAGACATACCTTACACTGGGCCTTCCCTAAGACAGACCTTACACTGGGCCTTCCCTGAGACAGACCTTACACTGGGCCTTCCCTGAGACAGACCTTACACTGGGATAGAAAAATAAGGTGACACTTAAATATGTACAACTTTTTTTATTCCGGGACAATTTCTTCTTGTTTTTTCCAAAAGGGACCAAATTCAGAATAAGCGTCTTTCTTGTAGGTTAATATTGTTTACCTGGAATTGAGTTTGAACCGTCTATCCTTGTGTTTAAAGCAGATAGTGACAGACTGGTTTTATACCTTTGAAGTCCCCCCAGACCTTTTGGCGAACTCACACATTTTATATATAAAAGGGACTAGCTAGGGGTCAGATCTGTACCACTGTATCGTTCTTTTTGTAACTGAGTAGACCTAACCCTTCATCTATTTTTACACCTTTGTCAAAATGGGAACAAGTGGGAAGTCATTAATGACATGACTGTACTGTGTTTCATAACCTGAACCTAACAACATTTTGTCACTGTTGTTGGTCTCATAGATCTTATATTTGTGGTATTTAAGGTTTTATAAGATGATATTAACAAAGCAGGGCACAATGATAAGAAAGCTTTTATTTGTTCAAAATAATCTCCTGCTGTCTTCCAGAAGTTACCTAACCCAAACTATTTCTCAACATTTCTGTCTTCTAATTATTCTAAATGTACACAAGCATTTTTCTTATGTATTGTTTCACAACTGAACTATTCATATGACTTTTCAATTGCAAAATAAACATCCCAACCAAGCATCAATTTCTTCAGTCTAATAGCCTGATTTCTGCTAGTATTATGCCCCAAAAGCACCCGTTTCCTGTCGATAAGTCAAGACTGTCTCTTTCTCTATTCATCTTACATTGATTCCTCTCCTCGCTTCCTTCTCAAAGCGCATTGGAAAAAAGGGGGAACCTCCAATACACCTGGAAAGGAGGCAAGGAGATAGGATGCAAGGAATCGCAGAAAGACAGATTGAGGTAGAGACCAGTCTATGACAGCTCCCACTGCTGCTGGACTTTGTACAAAGTGATGAATCCAGCAATACAATGCCTGAGGAAAACAACAACCATGCCAAGATGATCAATTATTTTATTTGTACAACAGAATGGGGCAGTACAGTCCTGAACGTCGCATCCGAGTACAGAGCTAGTCAGTGTGAAGGTTAAACACAGCACAGAATAACTGATCTCGAGTCAGCCTATGGTAATATTGAGTAGGTGCATGTTGTGGCTGAACAGGGGTGTGTTCTGTGGGAAGCATGGTTTGGAGATAGATATTTACAGTATAGAGCACACAAGTCTTTATTCAGCATGACAGAGAAGTGTGTCTGCCCTACACAATGCATTTCTAATTGAACATTTTGTAACATTGGACCCTCCTGAACAAAGCCCCTGGTTTAAACTAAGTACTGAAATGGCTGTGTATAGTTTAAGGTACCTAAACACATGTGTGAATATTACAGATGGGCTGAGCCTAAGATTAAATTAAAACCTGCATAATATATAGATCTGCGTGTATACATGGGGAAAAGGGGAGCTTTGCATGTATGGAGTTCTTTAGCATAGGAAAGACATTTATTGGTATGGTTTTCCTTCAACAAAAGAGAAAGGACACGGCAATGGTTGTTGTTGCCAAGGAAAGACAGAAGAGAATTGATTCAGAAACAGAGGTGGTTATGCTACAGTCTTTCAGCCATGGTATCCTTCATTGGCTCAAGCAGAGGACACACAACAGGAAGTGGAAGAGTACAGCAGGAAAAAAAAGTAAACAGTTCCCTCAAAACGGACTATATCGAGGACCAGTCCTGTTAAGGGGAGAAATGGTGCTGATATGAACATGCATTGGAAAACATCCCCTGCTTGGTGTTTAAATTATTTCTACATGCATCCTTCCTTTCTTGAGGTAATCACTGATCTGTAAGTGATTGGATAAGAATAAGGAGTGTTTCCTACATCAAGGACAGAAGGAAGGATGCATTGTAAAATCATTCAACCTGGGGTCTTGGTGCAGCTGTTCAAGAGTGTCAACATAACAACATGAAACTCAGTACCCCTTTAGCAGACTCAAACTCCCCTCCTGTAACTCAAGACACTTAATGTCCTTTTTCTCCAAAACCAAAGCTTCTTTAAACAATACAGAACTGTGCCCAACAGACTGTCAATCTGCAGCTTGGTTTGTTTTATTTTTTCTTTGCCCCAGACTACAATATATATATATATAAGCTTTGGTTAGTCCTTGTGCGAGCGTGTGTTGCCAGCCCAGCGGTGTGAGTCTCTGCTCCTCTATGCATTCTGCATCTCCTTGCCAATCTTGTAGCTGAGGATCTTGTTCCAGTCGATCTTGGTGCGGGTGACGGGCAGCTGGCGGCGTAGGGCCTTGAAGGTGGTGTCAGACATAGTCTGGTAGTTCTCACTGATCGCCGTCTACAGGAAGGGGAGGAGCAACAGGAGGAGATTTTACAAGAGAAGTATAGACAGCCATAAAGAACAGAACACACACGTCCATTGAAAAGGGTGAGGTAAATTACCTGGTAATCATTTTCAGCATTCTCAATGATATCCACAAACTCCTTGGCAGTCTGGCTCTCATTCTGTTGACAAATTATTTTAGAGTCGCCTTTCTCACACAGGTAATTGACCATAACCTGAACTGACCTAACCTGTTCAGTATACCGGTTATACAACATAAATGGCAGAAGTTGTTACTTACAGTTTGCTTCCTTCTCATGTTTACATTAAAGGGATAGAGTGAAGACACTTAAGCAAAATGGGTTCTAATTGGCTGTTACTGAACAGAATCAATGTTATGTCCACTCACAGTCACTGTTATAGACTCCTCCACTTCCTTATGGCTGACCAACTGCACATTACCATCCTCATAGTAGTGCACCTAGAGAGAGAGTCTGTTTAATTACTAGACTTTGGGTGTTTAATTATTATCGTCGGCATTTGTTTCTGTAGTAAATATCACGATTACCCACCTGTATCTTCAACACACCCACTACATGAGCAGTAGACTGACCAATGGTGAACTTCCACTCTGACCTACAGCGCCCATTCCTGAGAGAAAAGGCAGAAGAAGTGTGTGTGAAAGAGATTAAGTCACATAACATTCTGAACTTGTAAAGACCAATGTATAATGATGCCGTTGGAACTGTACCAGAAGTTTTTGGGTTGAAACTGGTGTCCCTCAATGCAGGCAATGATGGTTTGCTGGCCATCAACTGTTTTCCCATATACCTGCAGCGAATACGGATTTCATGATTAGCGGCTTGAAGAATTGTCATACAGTGGCGATATCACAAGGGTCAGGGTTAACGGTGTTAGCAGCACAATTTTGTTTCTGTTCTTTGATGCAAGTGTGTGCAGTATCATACAGACTCTGGGGTAGTACTCTGATGTATGTGATGAGTGAGTGTGGTTGTGTATTCATACGTGGTAATGTGTGTGTGTGTGTGTGTGTGTGTGTGTGGGGGGGGGGTTACCGTGCAGACTCCGCTGGGGTAGTGCTCTTTAACATATGCGCTGAGTGCAGTGTCGCAAGCCTCTCTCCAAGCTCTCAGGGAGCTGTCTCCGTCGTATGGCTGCACATCGCTCACCTCCTTCCTCAGGTGGTCGAAGCGGAACGACACCCGGTTCCGAGGGTCCAGGAACCTCCCCTGACCCAGGTCCCCATGCTCTGTAATCAGAACCTGGAGATGGAGGGGGGGGGGGGGGAGGGGAGAGGATTGTTAACTGTTGTTGTTGACACACAGTTTGTTTCGTAAACTAAACAGACTTCCTTTGACAATAGCAGTAAATATAGTGTGATCATCAGACTGCGGCTCCAGATAAACTCAGCCTTATATCACTCTTACCTGTTCATCATAGCCCTCAAGTTTGGCAGGGGTGAACTGATCCATGTTGTACTGGGCAAAAGCACTGGGGAGAGAGAACACAGAATGAAATAGAACACCGGATCTTTACAGACTCCTACACCAATAATAATGACTAATGATAAGTAATGATGTGTGGTTGTTTCAAAATGTAGACATCACATGATGATAGGGTGCTACTCACTGAGCCGCTCCCTCCCTGAGCAGGTTGTCATTGTTGAGGAGAAGCCGCACATCTGGAACGCAAAAGCATCCATCAACATCAACTTGTCAGTCTGTAAACCCAACACTTAGCTTGTAAGACTTTTTAGCTGTTAAAGTCAACTTTTGTTAGGTTTTGTAAATATAATCTATTTTGTCATTATCCTACATCTTATTATCTATTCACCTGTAAATGTGGACTCTTGCCCTACCTTGGCCTTGCATCCTTCACCTGTAAATGTGGACTCTTGCCCTACCTTGGCCTTGCATCCTTCACCTGTAAATGTGGACTCTTGCCCTACCTTGGCCTTGCATCCTTCACCTGTAAATGTGGACTCTTGCCCTACCTTGGCCTTGCATCCTTCACCTGTAAATGTGGACTCTTGCTCTACCTTGACCTTGCATCCTTCACCTGTAAATGTGGACTCTTGCTCTACCTTGGCCATGCATCCTTCACCTGTAAATGTGGACTCCTGCCCTACCTTGGCCTTGCATCCTTCCCCTGTGAACAAAAATCTTGCACTTTAAGAAGCTGTCTGTCTACCTTCCAGTAACCCTTTAAGCCACGGATCCACTATCTTACAATACATCAACAACTAGTCAGTCATTTAGCAAACTACACAAAACACACATTCACCTTTAGTCAAGAAACCCTTACACCATTTAAACAACAATGTGATTGTAGGCCATTCTCCATTCTTTTTAGTGGAAAACAAAACCTTCTCACCGTTGAAAACTTCGTTGAACTCTCCAGGGGGTGCATGGGTAACGAAGTTTGCTGCTATGCGGACCTGTGGAGAGAGGACGAATCAGTATCCTACTAGACCTACATCAATTTAATTTAGAAATGTTCTAGATTAGATCAGACTGAGTGGGGAAAATAGTATTGAGCTAGGAAGACTTTTCTAAATTGTAATCCCAGTAAACCATGCATAGAGATTCAGACTGTGTTCTGTCTATGATGTTCACAGAGGGGCCTACTTGAGGAGATTGTGAGAGTGGCGTAAACTGATACTTTAGGCTAATCCTTCTAACCCCCCCCCCCCCCCTTAGAGTTAGATGCACTATTGTAAAGTGGTTGTTCCACTGGACATCATAAGGTGAATGCACCAACTTGTAAGTCGCTCTGGATAAGAGCGTCTGCTAAATGACTTAAATGTAAATGTAAATGTAATGGATGGACAACACACTGGAAAATAGCATTAGGTAGCCTAAGTTCATTTATAAACACATTAAACACAAATCCTGGTCATTAGAAACCAGTGCCACTGATTTTGACCCAACAGATGCAGTTGCATGGCCAGCCTCAAGAGATTGCTGCTTATCCAGTTTCTATGGAAACTACCAGTCTTTACAGATTCTCATGCCCGGAACCTGAGCTGCATTCCACACAGGGCATACCCAATTTCCTCCCCGTACAGAAACAACCACTAGACTCTTGTGTAGATCTGATACAGTCACTATATGGCAACATTTCTGAGGACGAAGTGGACAAAAAAATATGTTTTGTCGTCACACACAGTGGATGCGTGCAGTAAAGTCCTAGAGGGTTGGGGGTAGGGAATAGGCCATCCTAGGGTTGTTTGTTTCTGGACAGGGCCATAGCACTGTACTCCAGTTAAGCACTCGCACCCACTTTCACCAGTAAAGTGTCGGGTGTATATTAAAGTGTCGGGTGTGTGTATGCACGTCCTCTCTTTATGGCGTCTATAGCTAGCAGACGCATCTGAGCTGCAACTGTATCTGTTTGACCTAGAAAACCTCTGATGTAGGTAGTTAACTAGCTAGCACTGCTAGAAACGGTATCAACGTTTTTTATTTTGCCTAACAGCTAACGTTAGCTACTTCCTGAATTGGCCCAACAGATCTAACCATATCCAAAAAGTAGGATCATGAGTTTCCATTAAACACACTGGAACTTTATTCATGTACATAGCTAAATAGTTATATAACTACTAATAGTTACAATTTCTAGCCAGTAAAAGTTGGCCAGTGAGGTTCAGGCTAACGTTAGCATAGTTAGCTAGCCACTCAAGTGAATCGTCTCTTTACTGAAACAGAGCGAACGCTAGTAGCTCTAAAATATAGTACCCATTTACTGTTGACCATTCAACAACCGGTGACAGACAGTAACTTTAGAATAGAATAATAGAGTTACTTGTGAATAAAATCATAATATCGTTACCTTCTCTTCTTCTGATAGCGGCTCCTCAAAATCGGCCATCTTGGCTTGTTGTGTGACCCCACCTACCCACAGACAGAACACTCAGCTGACTAACACCAACATCATAACAAAACCCAGGGGGTGGAAGTGAAATCATAGTAAAATTACGGAATTATTTTGTATATATCTACTCCTCGCATGAAAGAAGTGAACCTGGTGTTATTTTGTTGCTGTTCAAATGCTGTAATTCAAAATATGCATTAGTAAGGTTCAGGTACCTACTTATTTTAACCAGCGGAGGGCGTCGGATCTGAATCACGTGCTATTACCCCAGGGTTGCCCGTTTTTACAACATTTCTGAATACTGAAATCCAACGAACAAGGCCTGAAAATTAGCCCCCAACATGTTTTTGCATCAAGAGAGGAGTGGCCACATTTATCCGATTGGTGCAGTGTTGCCATGTTCGCTGTTTTCCTTAAATTGGGCTACATTTAAAACGATGTCGCGGGGAGAAAATTTACTGGTTGTGGGTTTTGGGCTCTTTCTAAGTTACACCGTGGCCGCCATGGCATTTCTCATAACAATATATATATATTTCACCGTGGCCTGCTACTGACTGTCAGGCATTGAGGCAGGCTGTTGCAGAGTGTGGGGGGGAGCACTACAGTTATTGGCTGAGTTAAGTGAGCGAAAGGCGAGACAGCAGCACGCGCGCACGTTGTGACAACTTTTTACCAAATCAAATCAAATGTATTTATATAGCCCTTCTTACATCAGCTGATATCTCAAAGTGCTGTACAGAAACCCAGCCCAAAACCCCAAACAGCAAGCAATGCAGGTGTAGAAGCACGGTGGCTAGGAAAAACTTCCTAGAAAGGCCAAAATATAGGAAGAAACCTAGAGAGGAACCAGGCTATGAGGGGTGGCCAGTCCTCTTCTGGTTGTGCCGGGTGGAGATTATAACAGAACATGGCCAAGATGTTCAAATGTTCATAAATGACCAGCATGGTCAAATAATAATAATCACAGTAGTTGTCGAGGGTGCAGCACCTCAGGAGTAAATGTCAGTTGGCTTTTCATAGCCGATCATTAAGAGTATCTCTACCGCTCCTGCGGTCTCTAGAGAGTTGAAAACAGCAGGTCTGGGACAGGTAGCACGTCCGGTGAACAGGTCCGGGTTCCATAGCCGCAGGCAGAAGAGTTGAAACTGGAGCAGCAGCACGGCCAGGTGGACTGGGGACAGCAAGGAGTCATCATGTCAGATTGTCCTGAGGCATGGTCCTAGGGCACAGGTCCTCCAAGAGAGAGAGAAAGAGAGAATTAGAGAGCATACTTAAATTCACACAGGACACCGGATAAGACAGAAGTACTCCAGATATAACAAACTGATCCTAGCCCCCCGACACAAACTAATGCAGCATAAATACTGGAGGCTGAGACAGGAGGGGTCAGGAGACACTGTGGCCCCATCCGATGATACCCCTGGACAGGGCCAAACAGGAAGGATATAACCCCACCCACTTTGCCAAGGCACAGCCCCCACACCACTAGAGGGATATCTTCAAACACCAACTTACCATCCTGAGACAAGGCCGAGTATAGCCCACAAAGATCTCCGCCACGGCACAACCCAAGGGGGGGCGGCAACCCAGACAGGAAGATCACGTAAGTGACTCAACCCACTCAAGTGACGCACCCCTCCTAGGGACGGCATGTGGTAGGTGGTAGGCAGTGTTTTTTTAAATCGACAAGCGACAAATCTAGCGACTTTTTCTAGTGTTATTGGAGACTTTTGGAGACTCTGACGTGAAAGCACATATCGTTCTTACTCTTCTCAACGAGCAGCGGGTGCTACCGTGGGCCCCACCCCTGTCCCAAAGCACTCACAGGCGGCCCAGTCCTCGGGCAGCAGTACCTCCCAGCTGCAGTCAGAGCAGGAGATGTTCACCCCTCCGCGTCCAGACTGCAAATGAATTGCGCATGCGGGAAGCCGCTTCTCGCTGATCCCCCCCTGGCTTACATTCAGAGCAGGATGTAAACGTAAAATGTTCTTTGTCTAAAATAAATCACTGCATTTGACTCACACAGCCTCAGTCACTTACTCACCTTGTCCACTGTGTGTGCCTCTCTGTGACATAAGCTAAACATCTAGCTGGCTAGCTCATCATGTCTCAGTCTAAACTGTACACTCAAAAATACAGAAAGGAGTGGGATTCAAACACTGAATTCAAAGGCTGGTTGAAGACGTTTATTGGAGATGATACACGGGCATACTGCCTGTATTGTAAGGCGGATTTCTACGCCAAACAGTGATGTAAAAAAACACATGACAAATCTAAAACATACTCAAAAGGCAAAGCCTTATAACAGTTCCACCCAAAACAAGCTGCCGTTTATGGTTAAAAAAATAGACTCTGCAAAAAAGGCTGAGGCCACTATGGCATTAGCTATCGCTGAACACTGTTCCATGCTGGCATGTGATCACATTGGAGAAGCATGTAGAGCTGCTTTCTCAGACTCCACTGCTGCTACCCACTTCAAAATGCACAGGACAAAGTGCACAGAAATGATTAATGGTGTTCTAGCACCATACTTTCTGAAAATGTTGGTCGCAGATGTGGGTGACCAGCGTTTCAGCCTCCTCCTCGATGAGTCCACGGATGTAAGTGTTTCTAAGTACCTGGGGGTTGTGATAAGGCACTTTAGTGACACCAAGCAGACAATGGTATCAACATTTCTGGGGCTTGTTAAGTTGGAGGGAGGAGATGCCAAATCTATAGCCCTGTGCTGTTGTGGCTTTCTTCGAGAAGTGTTGTCTTAAAAAAGAAAGACTCCTGGGGATAGGGACTGACAATGCCTCTGTTATGACGGGGATTAACAATGGGGTCCATAAAGTGCTGAAGGAGGAGTATGGCCTCAAATATCTGGTTCTTATTCACTGTGTGTGCCACTCTCTGCAGCTTGCTGTAAGTCATGCTTCCAATGACACCATCCCCCGTAGTGTGGAGTACTTGGTACGAGAGACTTATAACTGGTTTTCAGTGTCTCCAAAGCGCAGGGAGGCCTACAAGGCCATATATGAGACCATCAACTGTGGGGAGAAACCTTTACAGATAACCAAGATGTGTGCCACACGTTGGCTCTCCATTGAACCTGCGGTTTCACGCATTTTGGACCAGTGGGAGGAGCTTAGGCTGCATTTCGCTGTCACCAAGTCCAGTGAACACTGCTACATGGCTGAGGTGTTATACTCCCAGTACAGTGATCCTCAAAACATATTGTATCTGACTTTTTTGAAGTCAGTGCTGGGTGAGGTACAGTTGGCCATCAAGGCTTTTGAGGGAGAGCAAGTAGATCCTCTTAAGCTACTTGACAGCTTGGTTAGCCTGATCAAGTCTGTGAGCAGCAGGGTGCTGAATCCACTGGCAAATGTTGATGTACTCAAAGGGCCAATAGATGGATACATCAGTCCCAAACCGTACCTTGGTTACCTTTTTGAGTCAAAGGCAGCTGAGCTCCACCTTGCGCCTGAGGATGAAAACAATATCCGAAAGCGGTGTGTGGCCTTCACCATCTCCCTCACTAATGAGTTGAGGGTGAGACTGTCGAACAACATCGAAGCATTGCAGTACATGTCAGTTTTCAATGTGGAGGAAACTCTAAAGCACAATAAGAGCCCTGGAGAAAATAGATATCCCCTGCAGAGATAGACAAGATTGTCCAGCAATGGCGTGCCATCCATCTTAGTAAATGGAATGAGACAAAAAACACACTGGGCTTCTGGAGTGAGATTTGGAAGTTCAGGGATGCAGCTGATATCAACCCGTTTCAAGAACTTGCCACGGCTGCTGTGTCTGTGTTGTCCTTGCCACACTCGAATGCTGAAGTCGAGAGAGTATTCAGCCAAATGAGTGTGGTAAAAAGCAAACTTAGAAATCGGATGTCCTTGCAGACCCTTAACTCCATCCTGTACATTCGATATGGGCTGAAGCTGTCTGGTGAGGCTTGCTATGAGCACCAGCTGCCTGGTAATGTTTTGCAGCTTTTTGGCACATCAGCTGCTTACTCATTTAAGAGAGCCTTGACCAAAATGACAATGACCCACTCTTTCTGTGAGCCAGCACAGCCTGTGTGTGTGTGGAGGGGGGTCTAGAAGAAAAAAAACTATTAACCTGAATTAGGGCCAGACTAGTTACCATAATTTTCTCACATTGACATTAACAGTTTTTTCTATTGTCTCTTTTTGGTCCATTTAGATTGTTAATGTAGATTGTTTACAAAAAAATATTATGGTAAAAAAATGTCACGTTTTACTGTGGTAGACTCCTAAGTGGACCACAAGGTTAAAAACCAAACCAAATTAAGGAAACTAAACTAAAAAACTAAAAATTACAAAAATTAAAAACTAAGTAACTCCGCCAGAGTGTCTCTTTTGGGTCACTTTTGCCGGTCCCAAGCCCGGATAAAGGAGGAGGGTTGGCAATTGTGACATAAAAAAAAACAAGAATCGACAGAAGAAAGTTCATTTTGTAGTTCTAAACATATTTGGGGTGTTTTTTACTCACTTTTTGTCTCTCCCACAACGTTATTCCTCTCTCCTACAGCATCCATCACAATTACATCCACTTGGACAATTATGCAAATTAGGTTATGACGTCATTTAGCAACTTCTAGCGACTTCTAGGACAGCCAATAGCTACTTTCCTTACTGAGGAGTTGGCAACACTGGTCAGGCTATTTAAATGGTCATTATGGAGACACCTATTTCCAAACCTTTTTCCATAAAACACGCATATGCTAGAACTGATGCACATCAAGAAATAATGCAGACAATGCACTGGAAAATGACTGAGCGCATTACATAAATCCGTTCGGAGGTGGTTTAAACTGCATTCTAATGTTGACTGCTTAAAGAAAACGGTATCAAGCTAAGTGCATGCTCAGTTATTGGCGGCTGCCCTAGTGGACATTTGAAATAGAATCTATGGAACTCCCTCGCCCGTGGCTCTTTTTATGGGGAAAGTCCTCAATGAAACTGACATTAGGCTAAATGTGGAGAACTATACATTTGCTTCTGTTGGCCATCAAGTAGGCTATTCATGTATATGCCATTATAGGCTACCATTTGATACGATAAATATGTTGAAATGATGATATCACTGGAGTCAGTGATTTAATTCAGTGATTTAAATTATGACCACATCCTCAGTAGCCTATTCCAGCAGGCTATTTGGGAAACACAAGCACTTTTTATTGTGAAATCGCCTCGCTATTCATGGTGAATGAATTCATCTGAATGAACTAAGCAAGCTGCTAAATTGTTCAGTTTACATCTTGCCTACATCTTGTCTAGGCTACTGTAGACTATATTAAATTAGATGTAGGCCTAAATGAGACGTAGGCCTATCACTTTGTCTTTCTCTAAGAAAACTATGGCAAAATTTGGGCATAAACCAAGATTTTAGTCTATAGACTGTCTATTGAAATGACAAGTCAGTCTCGCAAATGGGCCATTTATAACGATTTGCAGTCTTAACATCTGGCACATAATAACGGCACAATTGCCAGAAAATAGCCTAGACGTTAGTTTTTTTATGTTCATCCAAGTGTTTCTTGCTCAGAGATTTCGAGATCCTCTGTCCAACTTTCATCACTCAAACTCTTCTGTCGGAGTTATCTATAGTTATGCACATGCACAAAGGGGATTTATTTACAATTATAAACCTGGTTTGAGCCCTGAATGCTGATTGACTGAAAGCCGTGGTACATCAGACCATATAACACCGGTATGACAAAACATTACTTTTTACTGTTCTAATTACATTGGTAACCAGTTTATAATAGCAACAAGGCACCCGGGGGTTGTGGTACATGGCCAATCTACCACTGCTAATGGCTGTATCCAGGCACTTTGCGTTGCATCTGGCCATATGCCATACCCCCTGGTGCCTTATTGCTTAATCACAGCAATCAAATGAGTTGAATTGACATCCATTGATGGAAAATTATCTGGCGAGTTTAATAAGGGAAAATTATATTTTCTCTTGCCACATATTCAAATTCCTTTATTTTGTCATAGCTTGCAATAATTATTATTTAGAGGTTATACCAAATTTTGTTTCTAATGTCATTACTATGATATTAATTCTTAATTGCCTCGATAACGTTAAGGAAACATGGGTTTATTGTATAGATAGGGCAAATCTTTTGCTATGAAAAAAATTGGGCTCCTTTTCAGGCGTTTTGGGCAACTTTTCTGTGGTCATTTTGTAGAAACTGAACTTGACCTGGCAACCCTGGATAGATGTTTCTTAATGGGCTTGTTTTAATTGGTAAGGCTGAAGCAACCAACTGCAGACGAAAGTCGAGGATTCAAGTCTGGGAAGGTGCGTCTGTGATCGCCGAAAGACACTAATTTGGTCGTCCAACAGCAAAGCTCAGATGGCAGTGTTTAAAAAATATATAATGTCGAAATAAACATGTCTCCAACAACCTTATCATACACTCACAAACTAAAATCATATATGTGTACATGTATAACCAGAGAGAGAGCCTCAAATATCAAAGTTGGTTCCGGTTGTAGTCATGTCTTTGGTTACGTTCGTGTGGGTCAAACAAAAACACTAAAGATTGGTTGACAATAGACCCTCCCACAGTATGTGTAACACGGGGGATATGAACCTACGTCTCCCACGGGCGCAACCGACGTGACAAAGAGGAACTGCTCTCAGTGAGGGCAGACACTGATTTTGAAGTTCGAAGGCGGGCTACCTTATCACCGCATCGTGACCGACTCATGTCCGCTACAGCTGCAGGATGAAGTTGATGAAAAGCCACTGCAGAAACGTGTAGTCAAAACTGCATGACCTTTGATCACATTATTTTTGTAAAGTTCATGCTGTCGATATGTAGGCAGAAGAACGAAAATCTGTATCCCCAAAATGCAGTGGTGTAAAGTACTTAAGTAAAACTACTTTAAAGTACAATTTAAGTAGTTTTTGGGGGGTGTCTGTACTTTACTATTTATATTTTGAGAAACTTTTACTTCACTACATTCCTAAAGAAAATAACGTACTATTTACTCCCTACATTTTCCCTGACACCCAAAGGTATTTTTTGAATGCTTAGCAGGACAGGAAAATTGTCAATTTCACACACTTATCAAGAGAATGTCCCTGGTCATCCCTACTGCCTCTGAACTTGCAGACTTACTAAACACATGCATCTTTTATAAATTATGTCTGAGTGTTGGAGAGTGCACCTGGCTATCTGTACATTTTAAAACAAGAAAAAGGGGCCATCTGCTTTGCTTATTATAAGACATTTGAAATTATTTATACTTTTACTTTTGATACTTAAGTATATTTCGAACCAAATACTTTTAGACTTTTACTCAAGTAGTATTTTACTGGGTTACTTCCACTTTTACTTCAGTGACTTTCTATTAAGGTATCTATACTTTTACTCAAGAATGACAATTGGGTACTTTTTCCACGACTGCCAAAATGCAACACACTGAAAGGCGGTGACCGATTTGACAAAAGTGATCCGCTCCCATACAACGCAGTCATTGTCAAATTATTCCAATTTACAGGAAAACTAACAACATGGCAACCCTGGTGTACCCTGCCTAATATCACAGAAAAAAAACGAGACTACACGCAGAGCTGTCTATCAGTCAGAGCCGCGATGGAGTCCCAAGTAAGTTTTAAATAGCTATCAGTGTGTTAAATTCCAGTTTATTTTAATTTAATGTGAGCTTTTACACAAAGCTAGCTACTTGCTTGTCCAACTTCCCATTATGTACTACCTTGCTAACCTAGCTACTTGCTTGTCCAACTTCCCATTATGTACTAACGTTAGTTAGCTAGCTACGTTAATCTAAGTAGCTACCGTATGTTCGCTATCTTTCTTTCCAGCTAGTGTAGTGAATTTGAAATGCTAACTATTTATTTTCCAGCTCGTATAGGCAGAGATACGGGCTATAATGTCTGCGGTGTAGCATTAGACAGTCATGGTTTAGCTAGCTCTGGTAGCTTTCTTATGGTGACGCGCAGAAAGCACTTCCTGGTCAGTCAAGTAAGCAACTCTAGTTATGTTGGATATAGCGTGCTCAACTTAACAAACAATAATTTAAAACTAGAATAATATTTGTTTTCACTAGGGAGTGATAGGAGGTTGTTATTTTAGAATAATTAGCTAGCCAGCCAACTGTATAGCTACTGAACTTACTAGCCAGTAACCAACAAGAGTCATATTCCTTAACTAGATAACCTTGCATCTTGTTTTGTCACAAAGCCTGTCAGTGTTAATAAAGATTTCATTGTTACTTATGTAGTGAGACAGAGGAATTGCATGCTGCACTGACTATTGCAATTAGTAAACAAGCCAGTCTACCACTATTGTTTCAGTCCAGGGTCAAGAGAGACAACCAGTAAAAGATGAACTCATCAATGCGGGTTGTGAGACATTGTTTATCCCTGACGCGATGTGCAAGTTCCTCATCTGTTGTGTGTGGAAAGGTAATGACTAATCCGGAAGACATCTCCAAACTCTACCGGGAGTTGAGCCTGTTTCCCTCCCTGACCCGAGCTGACGTAGGGCCAGTCATAACATCACAGTATGGAGGAAAATACAGCAACATCTACACAGGTGTGTGTGTGTCGGTCTGTCTGTGTCTCTCTGTTCGTCGGTCTGTGTTTGGGTTTTCATGCCTTTTATTCTGTGTCCCCTAGAATGGAGTCAGCGGGATCTGGAGAGGAACGAGAATGTCAAGTTCTGTCGGCAGTACATTGTGTTTCACGACGACAAGTCAGTGGTCTACTCTGGACCTTCAGGAAACTGCACAGAGATCAATGGAGAGTATGTGGACATTTGACAGTTTGACACATGAGTGTGTTCTGTGTGTGTGTGGTTGATTTCATGTTCTCTCTGTGTCAGGTTGCTGAGTAAAGACTCTCCATCAGGAGACATGAAAGCGGTGGTGAGAGAGAGCAACATCAAAGGAGAGGACAAACAGTTTCTGGAGGTGAGGGTCTCTCTCTCTCTCTCCTATCTGTCTCGCTCTTTCTCTCTGTCTGTCTCCTATCTATCTGTCTGTCTCTCCGTCTGTCTCTCTCTCTCTTTATCTTTCTCCATCTGTCTGCACAACTGACCTTGGATAAGTGCCTATGTTGGGGCAACCCCCCTGCACCTATATCCTAAACCTCTTTCACTCATTTTGATTGACAGCTGACCCTCTTTTCCCTTTAACCCCTCCTCCATTCGGTGACCCCTCAGATCTGGAGTAAGAACATCAAAGTGAAGAGCATCAACCTGACAGCCTTGAAGAAACATGGAAAGGTTTATGAAGACGGTGAGACACCAATGTAATGTCTCTGTATATGAGAGACTTCCTGAAGTTCTTCTGTTACTGGCACACAATAACCTGTTGTTTTCCTTGAAGACCCGAACAGACTGCACCATTTGTGCCGTCTTATGCCACGATTTGGCCGTCCCAGACAAAATGTACACGCCTTGGGGAAAATCGCTGAATCAAAATAATACCACCGCAACTGTTATTCTTAGGAAGCCGATTTGATTTGGAGTTCGGACATATAAAGTTTGTGTGAATTATTTCTAAGATGCATACTTTGTTTTTCTGAACTTTCTTCACTCGCCCATAAGCATAGAGGGAGGCATGCCCTACTGGTGCTGGCACATGCTCCGGTCAAATCCACCGCTGCAGTTCTCTTCACTCGCCCATAAGCATAGAGGGAGGCATGCACTACTGGTGCTGGCACATGCTCCGGTCAAATCCACCGCTGCAGTTGACGTAGCCTACATCAGCTTACGTAGCCTTGCAAGCCAGTCACAGAATGTGATGAGGGAACTGAAGCAAATCGTACAATCTGGCCAGGTTGATGGCAAGATATTAATTTGGTAACATCGCACAGTGTGACATGTAATAGTCATAAAATACCGAATCTGACGTACAGCGTGGGAAGGCCTTAACACCAAAGTATATCAGGCACATTCTTTGGTTGACCCACCTGTTCATTTATATCTGTTCCCAGACCAGTTTGGCTGCCTGGTGTGGTCCCACTCTGAAACTCACTTGCTGTATGTGGCTGAGAGAAAGAGACTCAAGGCAGAGTCCTTCTTCCAGGTCTGGCCTTCAAAACACACACACCTAAAGTTTAAACATGAACACAATGCAGTGCTAATGAACTTCACTGCAAAATGTGTTAGTGATTTCCTCATTTGGTCTATTTCCCTTCCATCTCTACTATACAGTCAGTGTCTCCTGAGTCCTGTTCTCCTGCTGATGAAGAGGAGGGGGTGAAAATGGGCAAGGAGGAGGAGACCACAAAGGTAAGGAGGAGGATTGATCCAATGATAAACTGTTCCCCTGCTTTTAACTAAAACGTCTTGGTTCACCATACTGTGTGTTTGCTCCTCCCGTCCTGCAGGGGGAGCAGTTTGTGTTTTACGAGGACTGGGGGGAGACCTTGGTCAGTAAGAGTTCTCCTGTGCTGTGTGTGTTGGACATCGAGGGTAGCAACGTTTCTGTGCTAGAGGGAGTCCCAGATAACATCTCGCCAGGCCAGGTCAGTACCCTGTGTGTGTGTTGCTGGGTGCCACTTCTGTGTGTGTGTGTTGCAATGCATATATGTGCTGTACCAGTGTTATAACTTGTGTCCGCAGGGGTTTTGGGCTCCGAGTGACACAGGCGTGGTGTTCGTGGGCTGGTGGCATGAGCCCTTCAGACTGGGCCTCAAATACTCGCCCAACCGCAGGTGAGCACTGTGATTGGTCAGATCAGAGTGGTGGTTATAAGTAGCAGCTCTTAAATCCAGTAAAGGCCTCTCACTCTCTCCCTCCCTGTGTTTTCTAATTCAGGTCCTCCTTGTTCTATGTTGACCTGACTGGGGGACAGTGTGGTAAGTGTATTTCACTCTGAGCTATACATGACCAATAGTATTTTCTAGAAGTCTGTTTGTGTTTCCCTCTCTCAGAGCAGCTTTCGTCAGGCTCCAGTGCTGTGTGTTCCCCCAAGCTCAGCCCAGACCAGTGCAGGATTATCTATCTGGAGTGTGCTGTCTACGGACCTCATCAGCAGTGTAGCAGGCTTTGTATGGTGAGTGAGTGAGAAAAACATATCCAACTACTCCCAATTAGAGAAATGATTTGAATACTATTGGAATATACGTCCTGTCTTGAGTTGATGGCTGTGTGTTGTAGTATGACTGGTACACCAAGAGGACCTCTGTGGTGGTGGACGTGGTAAAGAGGCCCAGGGAGGGTAAGGAAATGTTTCTTTTTTGTAAAGTAGAATTTGTTCAAATAATTACAGGCACTTTGCGAGTGTATTCTCTTTATCCTAACTGTTTGTGTGTTCAAGATGGCTTTGCCGGGATCTACAGCTCGTCTCTGTCTCCTCTGTGCTGGTCAGCTGACAGCCAGCACATCCTGGTCTCCTGTCCACAGGGCAGCCGCAAGGTAACCACCCCTAGACACTGATGATAGATAATTAGTATAATTAATTCTGCCATATGTATGGCCACAATCAAATCATATTGACATGTTTTGTCTCCTGTAGGATCTGCTGTTGGTGGAAACGACCACAGGGAGCGTCACCTCTCTGACATCAAGTGAGTGGGGTCACAGTCCCCTGCCCCCTAGTCCGTCCACTGACATACGGTCTCTGAGTTGTAAAGCTCTCGGGCTGTTGTTGCTGTTCTAACATTCTGACTGACGTCCTAACGTTGTTGTGGTGTTCCCCTGTAGAGTCTCCAGGGGGCAGCTGGTCATTGCTGACCATCGAGAGAAACCTGATGGTGGTCAGCTGGTCTTCCCCTAACTGCCCCCCCAGCCTGGTAATGTAGACACGCCCACACATATACATACTCAATAAACGTTATGTATTACTTGACAATGCTTTGCAGTAAAATAGACACATTATTGAAATGTCTCGCTTTGGATAGTAACGTCTGTTTAATGCCCATTGTCTATTGTTTTGTTATTAATTACCTCATTTTCTGAGGCTAGAGGGTGGGCTTCCTGCCACTGGGTGGTTCTAGTGAGGAGGTGGACTGGGTCATGCTGGAGGAGTCTCAGACCCAGCCTGATATCGATTGGCAGATCCTCAACTTCACCCCACCCCCAGAGCAGGACAACAGCCAATACCGTAAGAACATCCACTCTGACAGTTGGACTCTCTCTAGCATGTCAATTATCAGTAAATCCTCTCCTATGTGTCTGAATCCACAAGCATTTTGCTACACCTGCAGTAACATCTTCTAAACCTGTGTATGTGACAAATAAAATGTGATTTAATATTATCCTTGTTATGTAGCTGGTCTGGACTTTGATGCCCTCCTGCTGAAACCAAAGGATGTGAAGGAGGGAGTGAAACTGCCACTCATAGTCACCCCACATGGTAAGTTTACACACCATATAGTGTGTGTGTGTGTGTGTGTGCCCCTGCTCGGCTGTGGGGAGTAGGGTGAAGTTGCTCATAGATGCTGATCTTGGGTCAGTTTGGACTTTCCCCCTCTAACGGTTATGGTTGGGGGATGGGAAGCTGATCCTAGATCTGTACCTAGGGGAAACTTCACCCCGGAGCTTGTTGTGTGTGTGTGTAGCTACATTCTCTCTCTCTCTCTCTCTCTCACTCTGCCTCTCTGTCGCTGTCTCTCTGTCTCTCACTCACTCTCTCACTCACTCTCTCACTCACTCTCTCTGTCTCTCTCTGTCTCTCTCTCTCTCTCTCTCTCTCTCTCTCTCTCTCTCTCTCTCTCTCTCTCTCTCTCTCTCTCTCTCTCTCTCTCTCTCTCTCTCTCTCTCTCTCAGGTGGTCCTCACTCTGTGATTGTAGCAGACTGGCTGCTGTCTTCCTCAGTGCTGTGCAGGATGGGCTTTGCCATCCTACTGGGTGAGTAGAGCTACAGTTTATTATGTCTCTATCTGCATAATAGATTGAAAATCTTGACGTGGAAACAATGTGGTGACGTTGAATCATTGTGGAAAACTGATTGGCTTAGCAAAAAGTCATCAATGTGAAGGAATTTCGTGTTTTTGTCTTGTCTTTTTTGATCCAGTGAGTTGGTCATTTTTTTTGTTTTTATCAATTTGAATTCCAGTTAGTTGACAACTCAATCAAATGTAAATCAAAACTAGACGTGGAACTGGTGACTGTGCCCAGTGGGATTGGTTAGGGGTTAGAGAGGGATCATCAAGCCACAGGCCGATTTATTAAAGTTGGATCCACACTCAAAATGTCATTTTCTTTTGTTTAATTGTTATAATTTTGTACTGCATCAGGATGGCATACACAGACGTTCTGATGAACAGCCTTTTCCCCCACCATATTGTCTACACCGAGCCAGTGTGTTTGACTCCAGTAGAGGAAACTAGCTACAGGAGCAGGTAGTCGGTGTTGCTACCAGGGATCACAGGCGTAGCTTACTATGGTGTTTTAACACTGACATGGTAACATTGTTTCCATGGCAAAATCATTGCCGCCACACCCAAAACATCTGAAACGTGACAACACATTTCTGCCGAGGTTTGAAGATGCTACAACAGTCCACATTTACTTTTCCTCTGCAAGCAAAACAAGTAATGAATAAAACAAATCTGACAACCCCATAGAATAGTTTATGTATTTACCTAGTCTGCTTGTGTGTTCTATGTGAGAGAAATATTCCTCTTGAGGTACATTCAAGTTATAAGTGCCATAGGGAGGGAATGTTTATAGCGATGGCATCATTAAGCACGTTACCGCTCTGCAATTTGCAGTGTGTAGGGGAGAGTGGGGCTGAAGGTAAAATGCCACCCTACCTCAAAATAATTTTGGGGGAGTGACTTAATAATAGCTCCATTCGAACAAAAAACATTTCTGGTTGAGCAAGATTAGTGTCAACAGGGGAAGCTGTTGGGGGGTTGAAATGTTCACTTGTACCTCACTTGTGTCCTTTCAGTGAACTACCGCGGCTCCATAGGCTACGGGCAGGACAGTATCCTCTCTCTACCTGGTAATGTGGGCACTCAAGACGTCAAGGATGTTCAGGTACAGAAACACGAGTTACACCACACAGTCTTTTCAGATCATTGTGTGGCTTAATAGTCTATAGTAGTGATGCACAGATATTACATTTTTCGCCTACACAGTAAAGAGAGAATGCCACCGAATCGCTTGTTCACAGCCTGTGTCTGCAGTTTTGTTGAGCAGGCGTTTCAATGCCATGACAGAAGGCATCACATCTGCTGCAGGCGCAGTTGATAAGCTTATTTCTCCAGTCAGTTGTTTGAATGGAGTCAGGTAGTGTGTTCATGTTTCAGACATGTTCTCAAATGCCATTGAAATGGCAGCAGCGGTATGACAACCAGCACATTCTGAGCATGCGGTACGAAATCCTTGACGACCTACTGTTCTGTCAGACTCGTCATGCTCATGGGGCTGACATCGCTGGTCCAAATGTCAGTCTTGAAGCTAATAGCAGTGACGCTATTACTTAGTAACTCCGGTAGGGCAACATCTGGGAAAAATGGCGCACTTGGTAGTGTGTACTGGTGCTCGACCAGTCGGCGAAAGCCAACATCACCCACGACAGAACGGTTGATTGTCAAGGACAATGAATTCCATTTCAAATGACTGCTCGACTTGTTGACTGCTCGATCCACACAGCAGACGTTGTGGGCTAAGTTAGGAATGCTGTGTTGCATGTGCAGTGCAACATTTTACGTGGCGTCATTACGTCATGTACCTACGTTATATAGATATGCACGTCAGCCTTGACATTGGTTTTGCACATCGGCGTTAAACTAGACATCGGCTGATACCGATGTTGGCATTTTTACCTAATATCGACCGATTCCGATAAGTTCACCGAATATTGTGCATCCCTGGTCTATAGTATTCAGCCCTAGAATCAGTCTCTGTCTGACTCTGACGTTTCATTTTCACAGTATTTTTGTAGTCTCTGTCATCTCCCCTCTCAAACCTCTCTGCTTCCTCCCGTGTACTTTCTCTCACTTCTCTCTCTACCCTCCCTCTCATCATGCTGTTGTTTCTGGCTCTAGTTTGCAGTGGAGAGTGTTCTGAGGGGCGGGGAGTTTGACGAGCAGAAGGTTGCGGTTGCCGGGGGTTCCCACGGCGGATTCGTGGCCTGTCATCTAATTGGCCAGTACCCAGAGTTCTACAAGGCCTGCGTGGCTCGGAACCCCGTCATCAACCTGGCCTCCATGATCGGGAGCACCGACATCCCAGACTGGTACAATCACACTTTCTCACTACCATGCCCACACAAACATCCGCTAACTCATAGGGACGATACAAGTATCACAGTATATTTTCCATAGAAAAAAATCCTTTAAAAACCTGCTGTATGTAAAATATTGTGTGCTATAGCTTGGAAAATAAAGACATGTGACTCTGGGTGACAACATGTTTCCAACATTAGGGATATTTTCCTAAAGAAGTTCGGTCCGCTTCATGTTTTGTTTCAGTGCCAGGACACTGAGTGTCTTGATACAGGTATCATCTACTTAGTTATTACCACATAGGCTTGACATCCATGACGTTTACTTTCAGGTTGGTGGATACAGAGAGAAACATACGCACTTCAGTCTTAGGGGGGTTGTATAGGCTTGCCGGGATGTGTCGTCTGTGTCTCTCTATGGAGAGGAAGCAGTCAGTAATTCAAACAACAAGAAGGGAAACTAGATATGATAGAATCCATACTATTTGTTTTTTGTTCCCTTTTCTCTATAAGGTGTGGTTAACCAACGTGTGGGTATGTTTCAGGTGTATGGTGGAGGCTGGCTATAACTACAGTACAGATTGCCTGCCTGACCCTGCAGTCTGGGAGCAGATGTTAAACAAGTCTCCTATCAAACATGTCAAACAGGTGTGTGTGTGTTATCCAGCGGACTGTGTGTTTCACATTCTGTTAGTTTTCTGATCCAATGCAGGTGAAAAAAGCTTTGCTGTCTCTCTACCCTTGTTTTTCTGGGCCTTGTGTCTGTGTGTTGACTGTAACAATGTATGTGACTGTCGTCGCCATTCAGGTGAAGACTCCTGTGTTGCTGACTCTGGGAGAGGATGATAAGCGTGTGCCCCCTAAGCAGGGAATTGAGTACTACAGAGCCTTGAAGGCACTACAAGTCCCAGTGCGGTGAGTAAACTGCCTTTGTGCTGTTGGCTGCTGGGTAATGTAGTATTTAGTGGTGTGGTGGTCACATATCAGAATAAAGACAGTGAAGTACTTCGTATGCGTTAAGTAAAGGTAATCAACAGCTAACCAGTTAATGGGGGTGCTTGCCAAAAACAGATTCTCCTCTTCCTATTTGTAAAAAAAATAAATAAAAAATATTGTCTTAAACTGAGACTCAGTGATTTGACGTTGCCACGAGCAGTGGGATGAACCGCAGATGAATGCTATGCAAGATAATGCACTCAGTATTACACAGTATCTTTGCATGTGCATGGGTGAACTTCAATCTCCTATAAACGTGATAGCTGCAGCACCAAAACAGAAGTTTAGCCTCACGCTTCCATGGTCTTTCTTAGTTGGTCTTTCTTGTCAGTCCGATGTTGTTTACTTCATGCATCGCTGACTCTAGTTTCTTAACTCCGCCTGGATGCCTTTCTTTCAGGTTGCTATGGTACCCTGGGAACAACCACTCCCTGTCCAAGGTGGACGCGGAGTCTGATGGCTTCATGAACATCGCTCTCTGGGTGACCCAGCACCTGTCTCTGTGACGATACCATTAGCTCTAGCACGCTAACCCTATGATAGCTCTAGCACGCTAACAACAGGATGTTAATCTGTATAATAACGGTGTGAGGGTCAGGCCAAAGCACTGAGGGTACTGTAGACTACCTGCACTAAGTCATCTGTGATTAGAGCATCTGCATTAGTTTATAGCTTTGGAATTACACCTTCTGAAGGATGGCACGTTATCTGGTCCTATATCAAATATGAAACTGTTGAAACACATTGATTTTTGCCTGTCATTTAGCAACACTAATCCTTATTTTCAACTTTCAAAAGGTTCCGCCTATGATTAAACAAGGGCTATGGGTACTGCCGTTCAGAAATGATCGAAGACCTTTTTATTTAGAAAGATCTTAAACAGCCGTATAGTTTCATCATCTAAATTGTGATTAATGTGATCATAATATGAAGAGAAAGAAAGTACTTTGAATATTCTTGAGCTAACATTATGGACCAAGTAATGGTAACACCCGGTGAAAGGTCTACACTACACATTGTACTCATTACGTTCATTCTGATGGTGCTTTCCAGGGTTACAGATGCTTTATACTGATTGTAACAACCAGGGATCTTTCTCTGATGATTCTATCAATAAAACATGTTTTGGCTATAAAACATGTCTTTTTTTAAAATATATTTAAACTCAGTTTTGCAAAATTCCTGACATTTAATCCTAGTAAAAATTCCCTGTCTTAGGTCAGTTAGGATCACCACTTTATTTTAAGAATGTGAAATGTCAGAATAATGTTAGAGAGAGCGATTTATTTCAGATTTTATTTCTTTCATCACATTCCCAGTGGGTCAGAAGTTTACATACACTCAATTAGTATTTGGTAGCATTGCCTTTAAATTGTTTAACTTGGGTCAAATGTTTCGGGTAGCCTTCCACAAGCTTCCCACAATAAGTTGAGTGAATTTTGGCCCATTCCTCCTGACAGAGCTGGTGTAACTAAGTCAGGTTTGTAGGCATCCTTGCTCGCACACGCTTTTTCAGTTCTGCCCACAAATGTTCTATAGGTTTGAGGTCAGGGCTTTGTGATGGCCACTCCAATACCTTGACTTTGTTGTCCTTAAGCCATTTTGCCACAACTTTGGAAGTATGCTTGGGGTCATTGTCCATTTGGAAGACCCATTTGCGACCAAGATTTAACTTCCTGATTGATGTCTTGAGATGTTGCTTCAATATATCCACATCATTTCCCTACTTCATGATGCCATCTATTTTGTGAAGTGCACCAGTCCCTCCTGCAGCAAAGCACCCCCACAACATGATGCTGCCACCCCCGTGCTTCACGGTTGGGATGGTGTTCTTCGGATTGCAAGCCTCCCCCTTTTTCCTCTAAACATAACGATGGTCATTATGGCCAAACCGTTCTATTTCTGTTACATCAGACCAGAGGACATTTCTCCAAAAAGTACGATCTTTGTCCCCATGTGCAGTTCCAAACCGTAGTCTGGCTTTTTTAAGGCGGTTTTGGAGCAGTGGCTTCTTCTTTGCTGAGCGGCCTTTCAGGTTATGTGAATATAGGACTTGTTTTACTGTGGATATAGATAGTTTTGCACCTGTTTCCTCCAGCATCTTCACAAGGTCCTTGCTGTTGTTCTGGTTGATTGATTTGCACTTTTCGCACCAAAGTACGTTCATCTCTAGGAGACAGAACGTGTCTCCTTCCTCAGCGGTATGATGGCTGCGTGGTCCCATAGTGTTTATACTTGCGTACTATTGTTTGTACAGATGAACGTGGTACCTTCAGGCGTTTGGAAATTGCTCCCAAGGATCAACCAAACTTGTGGAGGTCTATAAAAAAAAAAATTGAGGTCTTGGCTGATTTCTTTTGATTTTCCCATGATGTCAAGCGAAGAGACACTGAGTTTGAAGGTAGGCCTTGAAATACATCCACAGGTACACCTCCAATTGACTCAAATCAGAAGCTTCTAAAGCCATGACATCATTTTCTGGTATTTTCCAAGCTGTTTAAAGGCAGTCAACTTAGTGTATGTAAACTTCTGACCCACTGGAATTGTGATACAGTGAATTAATCTGTCTGTAAACAATTGTTGGAAAAACCGACTTGCCAAAACTATAGTCTGTTAACAAGAAATTTGTGGAGTGGTTGAAAAGCGACTTTTAATGACTCCAACCTAAGTGTATGTAAACTTCCGACTTCAACTGTATATGTTGAATATGTCCCTCATTGCCACTTTTCCTTCCATCATTTTGCACTATGATACTGGGAGAACATGGAAAGATGAGGTTTTGTCAGTGGTATATATTGAACAAAGGGTGGTAGGTAGCCTAGCGGTTAGAGCGTTGGGCCTTTAACTGAAAGGTACCTGAGCCGACAAAGTGAAAAATCTGTCTGTGCCCTTGAGCAAGGTACTTAACCTTAATTTGCTCCAAGGCAGGGTTCAAGTCACAGAATTGTTAAATGTTTTCTGTGCCGGGAAAAGTTTTGGGGAAATTATCAAATCTGAAAAGTCATGGAAGTTAATTAATAACATTTCTGTTAATGGAATGTATAGGCACAGTTTACTGTTTTATCAATCAAATAAAAATCCACATATCAGCCAGGATCGGAAAACACGTCTGTTTGTGTGCATCACCTGCATATGTGCGAGATGAGTGGGCTGTTTGTTGCTCAAGGAGAGAAAGACAGTTGGACGTTGCAGCAGAAGGTAGAGTGCATTTACTGTCTCATTCTAAAATTGATGAAATAGTTTTTTCCCCCTCATCAACCTACACACAACACCCATAATGACAAAGCATAAAAATTATTTTATCCATTTTAGCAAATGTATTACAATAACTGATATCACATTTACATATGTATTCAGACCCTTTACTCAATACTTTGTTGAAGCGCCTTTGGCAGCGATTACAGCCTTAAGTCTTCTTGGGTATGACGCTACAAGCTTGGCACACATGTTTTTGGGGAGTTTCTCCCATTCTTCTCTGCAGATCCTCTCAAGCTCTGTCACGTTGGATGGGGAGCGTCGCTGCACAGCTATTTTCTGGTCTCTCCAGAGATGTTTGAACAGGTTCCAATCCGGGCTCTGGCTAGGCCACTGAAGGGCATTCAGAGACTTGTCCCAAAGCCACTTTTGCGTTGTCTTGGCTGTGTGCTTAGGCTTGTTGTCCTGTTGGAAGGTGAACCTTTGTCCCAGTCTGAAGTCCTGAGAGCTCTGGAGCAGGTGTTCATCAGGGATCTCTCTGTACATTTCTCCGTTCATCTTTCCACACGATCCTGACCAGTCTCCCAGTCCCTGCCGCTGAAATACATCCCTACAGCATGATGCTGCCACCACCATGCTTCACCGTAGGGATGGTGCCAAGTTTCCTCCAGATGTGACGCTTGGCATTCAGGCCAAAGAGTTCAATCTTGGTTTCATCAGACCAGAGAATCTTGTTTCTCATGGTCTGAGAGTCCTTTAGGTGTCTTTTGGCAAACTCCAAGCGGGCTGTCATGGGCCTTTTACTGAGGAGTGGCCACTCTACCATATTGATTGGTGGAGTGTTGCAGAAATGGTTGTCGTTCTGAAAGGTTCTCCCATCTCCACAGAGGAACTCTGGAGCGCTGTCAGAGTGACCATCGGGTTCTTCGTCACCTCCCTCAGTTTGGCAGGGCGAAGAGTCTTGGTGGTTCCAAACTTCTTCCATTTAAGAATGATGGCGGCCACTGTGTTCTTGGGAACCTTCAATGCTGCAGGCATTTTTTGGTACCCTTCCCCAGATCTGTGCTTCGACACAATCCTGTCTTGGAGCTCTACGGACAATTCTTCAACCTCATTGCTTGGTTTTTGCTCTGACATGCACTGTGGGTGTGTGCCTTTACAAATCATGTCCAATCAATTGAATTTACCACAGGTGGACTCCAACCAAGTTGTAGAAACATCTCAAGAATTATCAATGGAAACAGGATGCACCTGAACTCAATTTCAAGTCTCATAGCAAAGGGTCTGAATACTTATGTAAGTAAGGTATTTCTGTTTTTGTTTTTTTTCCTAAAAACTTGTTTTCGCTTTGTCATTATGGGGTATTGTGTGTTGATTGAGGAGGGGATTTTTTTTAATACTCAATCTTAGAATAAGACAACATGTGGAAGGGGTCTGAATACTACTTGAATAAAAGTAAAAACATATTTAGTTTTAAATACACTTAAGTATCAAAAGTAAATATAATTGCTGAAATACACTTAAGTATCAAAAGTAAAACTAAAAGCATGAATCATTTCAAATTCCTTATTAAGCAAACCAGACAGCACAATTTTTAAAAATTTATTTATGGATAGCCAGTGGCACACTCCAACACTCAGACTTAATTTACAAACTAAGCATTTGTTTTTAGTGAATCCACCAGATCAGAGGCAGTGGGGATGACTAGGGATGTTTTCTTGATAAGTGTGTGAATTTGACTATTTTCTGTCCTGCTAAGCATTGAAAATGTAACGGGTACTTTTGGATGTCAGGGAAAATGTATGGAGTAAAAAGTACATTATTGTCTTTAGGAATGTAGTGAAGTAAAAGTTGTCAAAATAGCAAAGTATAGATACTCGTTAAGTAGAACTTTAAAGTATTTTTACTTAAGTACTTTACACCACTGTATTTAGGTAACCAATTCAAAACATGTATTGTACACTGTAGTTAACTGTTAAGCTGTTATTAGCATATATTAATGTTTTCGTCATGTCCCAAAAAACTTTCCACCAACACTTGCGAATAAGTTGATTCAATTTTGGAATGAATCAGATTATTCATTTAAACAATTATTTCTGACAAAATGAACGATTCACTTTGCCATTTATTATTTGAGATTCGGTTCAATTGTGATTAATCGAATCAGGTGAATCAAAATAATTTGAATCGCAGTCATTTTGGAAAAAATATTTATTTTAGATTATGTTAAATTTGTTTGTAGATGCAGTACTTCCAGTTGATTTGGACATCCAATGTTTGGGACATTGCAAACTCAATAGATGCTAGTCAGCAGTGGTGTAAAGTACTAAAGTCGTTTTTTGGGGTTTCTGTACTTTACTATTGACATTTGATACTTTTACTTCATACATTCCTAAAGAATATTATGTACTTTTTGTTCCATACATTTTCCCTGACACCGAAAACTACTCTTTACACTTTGAATGCTTAGCAGGACAGGAAAATGGTCCAATTCACTCACTTATCAAGAGAACGTCCCTGGTCATCCCAATTGCCTCTGATCTGACGAACTTACTAAACACAAATGTTTAATTTGTAATTGAATTCTGAGTGTTGGAGTGTGCCCATGGCTATCCAGAAAAAAATTAGAAAATGGTGTGTTATTTTTAATATAAGGAATTAGAAATGATTTATACTTTTACTTTTAATACAAAAGTATATTTTAACAATTACATTTACTTTTAACTTTTACTGAAGTAGTATTTTACTGGGTGACTTTCACTTTTACTTGAGTCATTTTCTATTAAGGTATCTATACTTTTACTCAAGTATGACAATTTAGTACTTTTTCCACCACTTCTACTCACCCTGCAAAGTAAACACTTCTAAGGTAGCTAAGATAAATATGACTAAACTAGAAAAGGTACATTTCCCGAAGAAAATGTGTAGGCTTGCTTCAGCTGAATAAAAGGATTTGCAGCCTACCATAGCCATTGGATATTTTATGTATGGATCTTTAATTTTTTTCAAAAGGCATAAAACATAATTGGTTGTAATGTTGCAATGTTATGCATCAAGGGTGGTCAAGTTTTAAACCTGTAAAACAACACCTTTCACTGTAGCTATCTGGTGTATGTCACAAAATATTGATAAATTATTATTTTTAATGTCATTTTTAAGTACCTGTGTATTTGATATCTGATCATAGGATAGACAGGGGAGGTGACATGCCATTTCAGATTTTCATTATGTAAAAAGCCCTGTCAGTTGACAGACATCTGTCTGGGAAGGTTTCACTTCTTCATTTCTGAATTGTGTTACATAAGTCCTGGTACTTAAACTAGTCTTTTTACATCTGGTCTGTCATTCAAGGCTTTTCTTTCTCGATACGGGATGCTTTATTTGGAGGAAAGGTTGGCAGAAACTTGTTTTGGAATAAAGCATCGGTCTATTCCATTCGAAACAACATCACGTTTCATTATAATTTACCTCCAGTGGGTTATTGAGGCTCAAAACCTTCCACGGTAAGTGTAATTCTCACTTCTAATATGCCAGTTAATATCTGTGCAAGGCCATGAAAACTTTACATTGAGGTGAATACTCATAATTTGAATACTATTATTAATGTACCAGAATTTACTGTTTTATACTGGTTGTCTCATGATTGTACTGTATTTGCAGTCGTGTGGTCATTTGCAGTTAGCGTCTGAAACCCATTTTGATAAGGCTTGGACCTGGTTTAAACATTGCCCATAGCTGGGACTTGCTGTGATCAACTTTCATTGTTTGTACTTCTGTGCAGTTATTATTTGACTTTTAAATAAGATATATTTTGTGGTACGAATGTTTATTTCTCTTGGTCCAGGTCATGCAGGGATATGGAGTTCTCCTCTGCTTATGTCTACTACCACCAGCTGTTAGAACTATAAATCCCAAGTTCTTCCCTTGCGACAGCAACGCAGACTCCAGTGTGGTGAACTGCTCTCGGAGGGCGCTCACCCGCATCCCAGTGATCTGCTCAGCCTCTGTCCTTTCACTTGACCTGAGCTATACTGGGATTCAGCAGGTAGGGAAGGATGCATTCTCTGGGGTTCCAAACCTCCAGAAACTGAGCATGACAAGGAACTGTCTCCCTAGTCATATGAGGGCCCTGGGGTCTCCCTCGTGCCATGTTGAGATCCACAAGGATGCCTTCATGTGTCTTAAGAACCTCAGCACCCTCCTACTGGAAGGAAACAGCCTCACTTCTCCCCTCCCCAGACTACCTGACAGCCTGGAAGTCCTTAATCTGGAGTCTAACCACCTTTACAACATAACCCAGCCCCTCGGCACACCAAACCTCAAGCAGCTGCTACTCACCATGAACTGCTACTATGGTAACCCCTGCAACCAGTCCTTCCACATTGACGAGAGAGTCTTCAGGGAGCTTACCCAGCTGCAATACCTTACCCTGGGTTTTAACAACGTAACATCCATCCCTCCAGGAATGCCTCCCTCTCTGAAGAGTCTGGATCTGAATGAGAATAAAATTTCTGTGCTGGATGAGTGGGCGTTTGCCAATCTGACCCAGCTCTGTAAACTCAACCTGGGCTGGAACTGCCAGCGCTGTGACCATGCTGCTCAGCCCTGCTTCCCCTGCTTCAACAACACCCCCCTTGACATCAACCCACATGCGTTTTACGCCCAGAACAACTCTCTCAAATTCCTCAGCCTGAGGGGAAACTCTCTCCGCAACATCCCAGAGGGCCTCTTCAGTCCCCTGGTACACCTAGAGGGATTGGACCTATCGGACAACCTATTGGCCATTGCCATACGTACCGGTACCTTCTTCATAGAGCTGAAGAGGCTCATTTGGATCAGCCTCATCTACAACTATGAGCCGATGACAACCTTCAAGGAGCTGGTGCTGTCTCCCAACGTGACCCAGATGTCTGGCCTGAAAACACTTCTCCTCAGTGGGAACTTCTTCCATATGGTCTCAGAGGAAAGTGTGGCGGTTCTGGCCAAGTTCCGTTGGCTGGAGGTTCTTGAGCTGCGGATGAACTTCATCAGATCCTGTAATCTGAGTGCCTTGGCCCAGCTACCAGCCCTGGTGAGGGTGGACCTTTCCCAGAACATGCTGGAATTTCTCCCATCCTTCTCTACTCAGTCCAAAGTGTGTAAGTCCTTTAAGAGCTTTCAGAACCAGAACCGGTATGCCACAGTGGAACTTCAGAACCCACCCATGTTGCTCAGTGACAGGAAGGCTGTCCCAGATGAGCCCTGGCATCATCCAGGTCCAGTAGTCACTGCAGCCGAGCCAGGGCCAAACACGTTGGCGATACTGGAGGATGAGTGCACTCAAAACCCAACTATATTTTTCTTCAAAAATAATCTCTGCAATGGTGCCATGTCTTTTGACCTTTCCCAAAACAACATCCTCACCCTCAATGGCAGTTTGTTCCTAGGTATGGAGAAGGCAGTCTGTTTGGACCTCTCTTACAACTACATGAGCCAGAGCTTAAACGGCAAACAGTTTCTCCACCTGGACAACCTGGCGTACCTCAGCATGGCCCACAACAGAATAGATCTGTACTATGGAGATGCCTTCAAGGAGCTCAATGCCACTCTGAAGGCTTTGGACCTCAGCAACAATGAGTTTCACTTCCTAATGAGAGGCATGGGCCATCGCTTTGAGTTCATCAAGAACCTCCCTAATCTGGAGGCGTTAAGTCTGTCTGACAACAGCATTGGGATGCGGATAGATCATACATTGTACAGCGACTCCCTCAGGTACCTGTATTTCTCTGGGAACAACCTGGACATCATGTGGGACACTAGAAGCAACGACTACATCACCTTCTTCCAGAACCTGACCAACCTTATCTACCTAGATATCTCCAGTAACCAGCTGAGGTCTCTTTCACCAGCAGCCTTCTGTAACCTGCCTGTCAGCCTCAAGGTGCTCCGGGTCAGCAACAACAAACTGAACTATTTCCCCTGGGAGAACATCACAGCACTCGGCCGACTATGCCACCTTAACCTTAGTGTTAACTATCTGTCTGAACTTCCCGACAAAGTCATACATTTTCAGGAAAACTTTACCCTTCTGGACCTTAGTCACAACCAGATCAGCTTTCTCCCCGAAGACTTTTTCAGCCAAGCATTGGCATTGCGTTTTCTCTACCTCAACCACAACAAACTCAAGCTGTTGGATCGGCAGTCCCTCCCTGCCCCACTGAGGAACGGCAGTGCCCTCCAGTTGCTCACTCTGCATGCCAACCCCTTTGACTGCTCCTGCGACACATCCTGGTTTGCGGACTTCCTGCGTGCCAGCCAGGTGGAGATCCTCCTTCTTACCACTGGCGTACACTGTGGTTTCCCCGAGTCGCAGCAAGGAGCTAGTGTTTTGTCTATGGACCCCCGCTCCTGCCAGGAAATTTATGGCAGCCTGGCCTTCCTCTCTCTTACCTTCCTGACTCTGGTGTTCACTGCCTTGCCCCTACTCAGGCACCTCTACGGCTGGGATGTCTGGTACTGCTTCCAGGTACTTCTAAACATCAATGTTGTGTTGTATTCCCTCCCTGGTAGTTAATTGATCAAGTAATGTCATTGATTTACCAGATAGTTCACGAATATGATTTCCCAGTGCACGATCAGTCCCTGATTAGAAGACCATAATTGAATGGCCCAGCTGTAAATCAATGTTGTGTTTATGTGTCCATATGTTGAACATCTACATTACAGTATTTATTTTGTAACAAACAGGTGCTGTGGGCAGGACACAAGGGCTACTCCCAACTGCCTGGGGCAAACTGCCAGAGTCAGTATGATGCCTTTGTGGTCTTCGACACGGGCAACCACGCAGTGAGAGACTGGGTCTACAATGAGCTGCTGGTCCACCTGGAGAACGTGGGGCGGAGGAGGTTCTGTCTCTGCCTGGAGGAGAGAGATTGGGTTCCAGGTCTGTCCTGCATCGAGAATCTTCACAGTGCTGTCTACAGCAGCATGAAGACCGTGTTTGTGCTGACGAGCGGGGCAAGCGGCGGGGGAGCAAGAGTTAGCAGAGTAAATGGGGTGACTCGCCAGGCCTTCTACATGGTGCAGCAGAGGCTGCTGGATGAAAAGGTCAGACTTGCAATGCGTTTGTGTGTTATTGGGAGCTCCCGTGTTTAATTTCTAAATTGTAATTACTTTGCCACTACGGCCTATTTATTGCCTTACCTCCCTAATCCTACCTCATTTGCACACACTGTATATAGATTTTTTTCTATTGTGTAATTGACTGTAAATTTGTTTATTCCATGTGTAACTCTGTGTTGTTGTTTGTGTCGCACTGCTTTGCTTTATCTTGGCCAGGTCATAAATGAGAACTTGTTCTCTACTGGCCTACCTGGTTAAATAAAGGTGAAATTAAAAAAAATTATTAAAAAACAGTTGAAGTCGGAAGTTTACAAACACTTAGGTTGGAGTCATTAAAACTCGTTTTTCAACCACTCCACAAATTTCTATCTTTCTATAGTTTTGGCAAGACGCTTAGGACATTACTTGTCCAACTATTGTTTACAGACAGATTAATTCACTTATAATTGACTCTATCACAATTCCAGTGGGTCAGAAGTTTACATACACTAAGTTGACTGTGCCTTTAAACAGCTTGGAAAATTCCAGAAATTGATGTCATGGCTTTAGAAGCTTCTGATAGGCTAATTGACATAATTTGAGTCAATTGGAGGTGTACCTGTGGATTTATTTCAAGGCCTACCTTCAAACTGTGCTTCTTTGCTTGGCATCATGGGAAAATCAAAAGAAATCAGCCAAGACCCCAGAAAAAAGTTGTAGACCACAAGTCTGGTTCATCCTTGGGAGCAATTTCCAAAAGCCTGAAGGTACCACGTTCATCTGTACAAACAATAGTACGCAAGTATAAACACCATGGGACCACGCAGCCGTCATACCGCTCAGGATGGAGACGCGTTCTGTCTCCTAGAGATGAACTTACTTTGGTGCGAAAGTGCAAATCAATCAACCAGAACAACAGCAAAGGACCTTGTGAAGATGCTGGAGGAAACAGGAACAAAAGTATCTATACCCACAGTAAAATGAGTCCTATATCGACATAACCTGCATGGCCACTCAGCAAGGAAGAAGCCACTGCTCCAAAACCGCCATAAAAAAGCCAGACTACGGTTTGGAACTGCACATGGGGACAAAGATCGTACTTTTTGGAGAAATGTCCTCTGGTCTGATGTAACTAGAACTGTTTGGCCCTAATGACCATCGTTATGTTTGGAGGAAAAAGGGGGAGGCTTGCAAGCCGAAGAACACCATTCCAACCGTGAAGCATGGAGGTGGCAGCATCATGTTGTGGGGGTACTTTGCTGCAGGAGGGACTGGTGCACTTCACAAAATAGATGGCATCATGAAGTAGGGAAATGATGTGGATATATTGAAGCAACATCTCAAGACATCAATCAGGAAGTTAAATCTTGGTCGCAAATGGGTCTTCCAAATGGACAATGACCCCAAGCATACTTCCAAAGTTGTGGCAAAATGGCTTAAGGACAACAAAGTCAAGGTATTGGAGTGGCCATCACAAAGCCCTGACCTCAATCCTATAGAAAATTTGTGGCCAGAACTGAAAAAGCGTGTGCGAGCAAGGATGCCTACATACCTGACTCAGTTACAACAGCTCTGTCAGGAGGAATGGGCCACAATTCACCCAACTTATTGTGGGAAGCTTGTGGAAGGCTACCCGACACGTTTGACCAAAGTTAAACAATTTAAAGGCAATGCTACCAAATACTAATTGAGTAAACTTCTGACCCACTGTGAATGTGATGAAAGAAATAAAAGATGAAATAAATCGCTCTCTCTACTATTATTCTGACATTTCACATTCTTAAAATAAAGTGCTGATCCTAACTGACCTAAGACAGGGAATTTTTACTAGGATTAAATGTCAGGAATTTTGCAAAACTGAGTTTAAATATATTTAGCTAAGGTGTATTTAAACTTCCGACTTCAACTGTAGGTAGGCTACATTCAAGTAATATCTTCATAATGAAGCAAAACAAACAACAGGCAACATCCCTACCACTCACTCAGTCTGTACTGTCTTATCTGTTATCTTATGTGCAGTTGGACGTGGCGGTGTTGGTTCTGCTGGACGAGGTGTTTCCCAAGCTGAAGTACCTGCAGCTGAGGAAGAGGCTCTGCAGGAAGTCTGTTCTGTCCTGGCCCAGGAACCCTCAGGCCCAGCCACTGTTCTGGAACCACATGAAGACAGCCCTGGGCTCCGACAACATCCGTTCCTACGACAACAACGTCAGCGAGAGCTTCATATAGGTGTGTCGATCCACAAACAGAGTGTCTTTTTATGTCGTTGTCACATTGTCTGTAAATGTTGATAGAATACTCAATTTAAGAGTTGGATAACATACAGTACGTCTATAACTACACTAAACCATGTTAGAAATTCTAATAGTAGTGTGTTTTCATTCAAATAAATGTGTTTTCTCTGAAAATCCCCATTTTGGCATGTCCCACGTTATGTTTGTTGGACTTCTATGAATATTTTCACCCACTTCACCCCAAAATGTGCCCGAGTTTTCACCATCATTGTAAAGCCCTAGGTAATGTGTTGCTGTGGTAGTCATGAATAGATAAGCTAGAAATGTTTTAACAAGTTTAGAAAATGGCGCTCTATTCTTGGAATGACCCAGGTATACTAATAATGTAGTGGTTTTACAGTATAGAGGGGAATTCACTCCCAACATTTTCTGGATTGAACTCTTTTTTTCTCTCTCTTTGTGGCTATCAGATGGTATTATAAAATCAAGGTGAATATGTGAATTGTTAAAAAACTAAACAATTGTCTACAGTGTATTTACATAATAAGTTTGATCCTTCAAAGATAGTAGCTTATTTTGGGTTGGTTTAACTTGTTGTTGCAGTTTGAAGAAAATTTTCTGAAATAAATACATGCAATTCAACACAGGCCACACACATATTACAGAGAGGGAACAAAGTCATTATTGTGTATCAAAACTCATTCCATGCAGAAGTTTACCACCATATCAAGAGCAATGGCGTCATCCAGCCCACACTACAACTTCCACTAAATGTAAACTCCTCATCACTTCCATTTAAAGAGGAACTGAGATTGATGGTTCTTTTCTATTGTTGCCAACAGGTGAATAAAGTGTTCTCTTTTTTGCCACAAGACTCTCTGTTTCTGAAGGAAGTTAGAATAGGAAACTCCCAAATGGCAGCACAGCTGCGTCCTGTTAGCAGCATCCCACCCTACATAACACTACTGGCTTGCCTCTGAAGCTAAGCAGAGTTGGTCCTGGTCGGTCCCTTGATGGGAGACCAGGTGCTGCTGGAAGTGGTGTTGGAGGGCCAGTAGGGGGCACTCTTCCCTCTGGTCTAAGGAGATCCCAATGCCCCAGAGCAGTGAAGGGGACATTGCCCTGTGTACGGTGACGTCTTTCGGATAGGACATTAAAAGGGTGTCCTGACTCTCTGTGGTCATTTAAAAATCCCATGGCACTGATTGTAAGAGTAGGGGTGTACACCCCGGGGTCATGGCTAAATTACCAACCTGGTCCCATTCGGTCATTGCCACTTAATCATTCCTAATTGGCAAAAATCACTCTCCACCTAATAGCTGATGTGTGGCAAGTTGCCGTGCATCACCCAGGTGGGTGCCAGACATTGGTGGGGGATGAGGTGAGTTTACCTCTTACTATGTGAAGTGCTTTGAGTACCACAGTTGGTAGAAAGCTCTATATAAATCCAGTTAGTTATTCAATCGTGGCAGTCTCAGACTAAAGTATGTAGGAAACGACAGAGCAGCGGAATAATTTAGTGTGAGTCGTCAGGCTAGTAGTTTACTACAAAAAAAGATCAATTATAGTTTGCGCTGATGATGCCCTATGCTGATCTCACGGTGGGATAGTCTGACAGGCTGGTGGGAGGAGCTATAGGACGACAGGCTCATTGTAATGGCTGGATTGAAATTAATGGAACGGTATCCAACACATGACCACACAAACCACATGATTTCCATTCCAGCCATTACAAATGAGCCTGTCGTCCTATAGCTTCTCCCACCAGTCACCACTGTCCACTACACTGGTAAACTAGATATAGGGGAATGATCATTTGTGTTCAGGAAGTCTGGCTTAACCACCCCAAGACAGACAGGCGGACAGAGGGAGACACACACACTGTCTAGTGATCTGTCTTCAGTCTGATTTCAGTCTTGTCTCTTGTGTGATTTGTGTTGTAAAGTTAATGACAGCATGCCTGTGGTATACCCTGTGTGTGTACAATATTATTATTATTATTATTATTAAATATAAGTGGTGTCAAATCATCTGCCAATATAGGGTAGTAGTCGGCAGAGAAACTAATACCACTGACAGTGTGTCTGTGGTAGATACAGTGGAAGTGAGAGAAGGGGCCCACTAGTGGAGTTGAGAGGGATGGTGAGGTTGCCATAGTGATACCTACTAACAACAGAAAAAATACCATCAACATCACTTTCACATAATAGTTCACAACATTTGGACAATATTGAACGGTTTGTATACCAATAGTAATATTCCTTTAAATATACGGGGGCATCAAATCAACTGCCAATATAAGGTAGTAGTGGGCAGAGAAACTTATACCATGGACATTGCAGAGGAGGCTAGTGGAACGAGCTATAGGAGGACTGGCTCATTGTAATGAATGGAACAGACTCAGATATGTGGTTTACATATGTTTGATGTGTTTGATACCACTCCGTTTATTTCATTCCAGCCGTTACAAATGAGCCCGTCCTCCTACAGCTCCTCCCACCAGCCTCCTCTGGGACATTGGTATACAAACAGTTCAATATTGCCCAAATGTTGTGAACTATTATATGACAGTGAGGTTGATTGGTATTATTTCTGTTGATAGTAGGTATCACTATGGCAACCTCACCATCCCTCTCAACTCCACTAGTGGGCCCCTTCTCTGACTTCCACTGTATCTACCACAGACACACTGTCAGTCAATCAACATTCACTTCTCTGTCAGAGGGAAAAATTGTGTAAACTTCTTGCAGTCTGGGGTTGATTTTTGTCTGTCGGTTTATCTAAATCTCTTGCAAGGATGAACAGTAATATCCTACTATTTTCTACCATATAAAAAAAACTCAATGACCAAATGTGGCAGTATTTCGACTGGCTTTCAGGCACTCCTTTGTGCTTGTCCCATCGACTCACGGCGTTATCTCCATCTCCAATCATCGCTGTCCCTTTAATTGTCCCCGCCGCCGTGGGAGAGAGTTTGCGCGTGCTTGTGGCCCGACAGCAGGAGAGGTCCAGAGAATGCTGGGACTGTGGAGCTCGCGCCAATGGACTTGGACACGAGCTGGGCTTTCCGGTGATGGAGAAGGACTGGTCTGTTGACAGGTAAGAGAGCCTCTGAGCCTACTTCTACGAACACCATCTTGATTTTAGGGCATCTTTAATAAAATAGATGATTCAAAATGCGTCGTTTTTGTGACTGAGAGGCTTAATTCTTATGTAATGTAGAGATATATACAGCCACGGATAGCAGAAGTAGCTTAATCCCCCTACCCGTGGTCGCACATAGTTTCTACCCTACCGGGTCTGACACGGGCTGGGTGGAATACATCTATGACCGTGACTGTCTCATTAGGCCTTAAGTGTTTCCACTTCTGATGGGATATTAGACAGGATGTTGGATTGAGAGCCGTTACATCTCTTATCAGGCATCACCCAGCATCATGCCAAGCGTGTTGTAATATAAACTGTTGCAGTTTTCCCCGCGCTACTGCTGTGGTCAACTCAGAGACGGCGAATGAGTTATTCTGTGGAGTGGGGTGTAACAAAGCTATGTGTAGCTGCAGAACTTTGGGAATATTGAGATTTTCTTTTGGATCGATATAGGAAGTGATTTCAACATCGTCCAGTCCATCAACCCAAAATGATTGAAATTTGACTGACATGTCACGGTGCGTAAACTTCCTCCGCTCTGGGTAGAATTGATGCACAAGCGCCGAAAAAGATATTGTTCCCAGTATCGCGAAGGGGATTTCAGTTTTTCTTCAATATGTCCTTTTTGATGTTGCGGATCACATTAGGTTCAAACAGATTTATTTACGATACTTTAGCACAAAGCTAACCTTTGAATGTTAGATTTTTTCAAAGACAATTGATTCACTTCTGTTTCGCGCGTCATTGGATGTAGTCTAGGAAAGCACTATAAGCGAGATGTTCAATATTGAGTTCTGTGATACTGGTTTATGATTATAATATTATATTATTCAGGGTCGATTGCTGTCAGATAGCGTTTATTGTCTCTCATCCATTGATGGAAAGCGGCTTGACAACTCGTGAGATTGACACATATCTAAACCAATGGTCTAGCGGTAGATTACCTCAATGTCCGATCTTCTTAGATAAGAGGAGGGATTTCTGGCACGGATTTGCATAGTATCCGCTTCCCGGGCAGTCCTTTTCAGAGGAAAAACACAAAACCGACCTTAGATCTGTGTCGAAGCGGAAGCAGCTGAGCTATGAGGGCACTTTCAACCGTGCTGAAACGCACAGTGTTTTGCTTCTTAAAAACGGTCAGTAGGATCTGGGGGATGTTGGTATGCATCAGTGGTGTAAAGTACTTAATTAAAATACTTTAAAGTTCTATTTAATTAGTTTTTTTATGGGGATATCTGTACTAACTATTTATGTTTTTGACTACTTTTATTTCACTAAATTCCTTAAGAAATATTGTACTTTTTACTCCATACACTTTCCTTGACACCCAAAAGTACTCGTTACAATTTGAATGCTTAGCAGGACAGGAAAATGGTGCAATTCACACACGTATCAAGAGAACATCCCTGGTCATCTACTGCTTCTGATCTGGTGGACTCACTAAACACAAATGCTTCATTTGTAAATGTTGTCTGCATTTTGGAATGTTCCCAAGGCTATCCGTAACATAAAAACAACAAGAAAATGGTGCTGTCTGGTTTGCTTAATATAAGGAATATGAAATGATTTTAACTTTTAATATTTAAGTATATTGTAAACCAAATACTTTAATTTGTAAAAGTATACTCGAGTAGCTTAATTTTTACTCAAGTATTACAATTGGGTACTTTTTCCACCACTGGTAGCTACTTTTTATGTTAGTGGCTGTTTTTCTCTCTCAATGCCAAATATTTTCTTGTAATAATAGAGAAAGGGACATTTATCAGCGAGAACACACAATTAAAAACTCACTTCACTCCACCCACAAGGCAATAAATCGTTCAAATCTTCTCTTTCCTCACTTACCCTTTCTCCATCTCTCTCCTTACTTACCCTGTCTCCATCTCTCTTTCCTCACTTACCCTGTCTCCATCTCTCTTTCCTCACTTACCCTGTCTCATCTCTCTCTCCTCACTTACCCTGTCTCCATCTCTCTCTACTCACTTACCCTGTCTCCATCTCTCTCTCCTCACTTACCCTGTCTCCATCTCTCTCTCCTCACTTACCCTGTCTCCATCTCTCTCTCCTCACTTACCCTGTCTCCATCTCTCTCTCCTCACTTACCCTGTCTCATCTCTTTCTCTCCTCTCTCTCCTCACTTACCTTGTCTCCATCTCTCTCTCCTCACTTAACCTGTCTCCATCTCTCTCTCTCCTCTCTCTCCTCACTTACCCTGTCTCCATCTCTCTCTCTCCTCTCTCTCCTCACTTACCCTGTTTCCATCTCTCTCTCCTCACTTACCCTGTATCCATCTCTCTCTCCTCACTTACCCTGTCTCCATCTCTCTCTCCTCACTTACCCTGTCTCCATCTCTCTCTCCTCACTTACCCTGTCTCCATCTCTCTCTCCTCACTTACCCTGTCTCCATCTCTCTCTCCTCACTCACCCTGTCTCCATCTCTCTCTCCTCACTTACCCTGTCTCCATCTCTCTCTCCTCACTTACCCTGTCTCCATCTCTCTCTCCTCACTTACCCTGTCTCCATCTCTCTCTCCTCACTTACCCTGTCTCCATCTCTCTCTCCTCACTTACCCTGTCTCCATCTCTCTCTCCTCACTTACCCTGTCTCCATCTCTCGCTCCTCACTTACCCTGTCTCCATCTCTCTCTCCTCACTTACCCTGTCTCCATCTCTCTCTCCTCACTTACCCTGTGTCCATCTCTCTCTCCTCACTTACCCTGTCTCCATCTCTCTCTCCTCACTTACGCTGTCTTCATCTCTCTCTCCTCACTTACCCTGTCTCCATCTCTCTCTCCTCACTTACCCTGTCTCCATCTCTCTCTCCTCACTTACCCTGTCTCCATCTCTCTCTCCTCACTTACCCTGTCTCCATCTCTCTCTCCTCACTTACCCTGTCTCATCTCTTTCTCTCCTCTCTCTCCTCACTTACCTTGTCTCCATCTCTCTCTCCTCACTTACCCTGTCTCCATCTCTCTCTCCTCACTTACCCTGTCTCATCTCTTTCTCTCCTCTCTCTCCTCACTTACCTTGTCTCGATCTCTCTCTCCTCACTTACCCTGTCTCCATCTCTCTCTCTCTCCTCGCTTACCCTGTCTCCGTCTCTCTCTCTCTCCTCGCTTACCCTGTCTCCGTCTCTCTCTCTCTCCTTGCTTACCCTGTCTCCGTCTCTCTCTCTCTCCTCGCTTACCCTGTCTCCATCTCTCTCTCCTCACTTACCCTGTCTCCATCTCTCTCTCCTCACTTACCCTGTCTCCATCTCTTTCTCTCCTCACTTACACTGTCTCCATCTCTTGCTCTCATCACTTACCCTGTCTCCATCTCTCTCTCCTCACTTACCCTGTCTCCATCTCTTTCTCTCCTCACTTACCCTGTCTCATCTCTCTCCTCACTTACCCTGTCTCCATCTCTCTCTCTCTCCTCGCTTACCCTGTCTCCATCTCTCTCTCTCTCCTCGCTTACCCTGTCTCCATCTCTCTCCTCACTTACCCTGTCTCCGTCTCTCTCTCTCTCCTCGCTTACCCTGTCTCCGTCTCTCTCTCTCCTCACTTACCCTGTCTCCATCTCTTTCTCTCCTCACTTACCCCGTCTCCATCTCTCTCTCCTCACTTACCCTGTGTCCATCTCTCTCTCCTCACTTACCCTGTCTCCATCTCTCTCTCCTCACTTACGCTGTCTGCATCTCTCTCTCCTCACTTACCCTGTCTCCATCTCTCTCTCCTCACTTACCCTGTCTCCATCTCTCTCTCCTCACTTACCCTGTCTCCATCTCTCTCTCCTCACTTACCCTGTCTCCATCTCTCTCTCCTCACTTACCCTGTCTCCATCTCTCTCTCCTCACTTACCCTGTCTCATCTCTTTCTCTCCTCTCTCTCCTCACTTACCTTGTCTCCATCTCTCTCTCCTCACTTACCCTGTCTCCATCTCTCTCTCCTCACTTACCCTGTCTCATCTCTTTCTCTCCTCTCTCTCCTCACTTACCTTGTCTCGATCTCTCTCTCCTCACTTACCCTGTCTGCATCTCTCTCTCTCTCCTCGCTTACCCTGTCTCCGTCTCTCTCTCTCTCCTCGCTTACCCTGTCTCCGTCTCTCTCTCTCTCCTTGCTTACCCTGTCTCCGTCTCTCTCTCTCTCCTCGCTTACCCTGTCTCCATCTCTCTCTCCTCACTTACCCTGTCTCCATCTCTCTCTCCTCACTTACCCTGTCTCCATCTCTTTCTCTCCTCACTTACACTGTCTCCATCTCTTGCTCTCATCACTTACCCTGTCTCCATCTCTCTCTCCTCACTTACCCTGTCTCCATCTCTTTCTCTCCTCACTTACCCTGTCTCATCTCTCTCCTCACTTACCCTGTCTCCATCTCTCTCTCTCTCCTCGCTTACCCTGTCTCCATCTCTCTCTCCTCACTTACCTTGTCTCCATCTCTCTCTCCTCACTTACCCTGTCTCCATCTCTCTCTCCTCACTTACCCTGTCTCCATCTCTTTCTCTCCTCACTTACCCTGTCTCCATCTCTCTCTCCTCACTTACCCTGTCTCCATCTCTCTCTCCTCACTTACCCTGTCTCATCTCTTTCTCTTCTCACTTACCCTGTCTCATCTCTTTCTCTTCTCACTTACCCTGTCTCCATCTCTCTCTCCTCACTTACCCTGTCTCCATCTCTCTCTCCTCACTTACCCTGTCTCCATCTCTCTCTCCTCACTTACCCTGTCTCCATCTCTCTCTCATCACTTACCCTGTCTCCATCTCTCTCTCCTCACTTAACCTTTCTCCATCTCTCGCTCTCCTCACTTACCCTGTCTCCATCTCTCTCTCCTCACATAACCTGTCTCCATCTCTCTCTCTCCTCTCTCTCCTCACTTACCCTGTCTCCATCTCTCTCCTCAGTTACCCTGTCTCCATCTCTCTCTCCTCAGTTACCCTGTTTCCATCTCTCTCTCCTCACTTAACCTGTTTCCATCTCTCTCTCCTCACTTACCCTGTCTCATCTCTTTCTCTTCTCACTTACCCTGTCTCCATCTCTCTCTCCTCACTTACCCTGTCTCCATCTCTCTCTCCTCACTTACCTTGTCTCCATCTCTTTCTCTTCTCACTTACCCTGTCTCCATCTCTCTCTCCTCACTTAACCTGTCTCCATCTCTCTCTCTCCTCACTTACACTGTCTTCATCTCTCTCTCCTCACTTACCCTGTCTTCATCTCTCTCTCCTCACTTACCCTGTCTCCATCTCTCTCTCCTCACTTACCCTGTCTCCATCTCTCTCTCCTCACTTACCCTGTCTCCATCTCTCTCTCCTCACTTACCCTGTCTCCATCTCTTTCTCTCCTCACTTACCCTGTCTCCATCTCTTTCTCTCCTCACTTACCCTTTCTCCATCTCTTTCTCTCCTCACTTACCCTGTCTCCATCTCTCTCTCCTCACTTACCCTGTCTCCATCTCTCTCTCCTCACTTACCCTGTCTCATCTCTTTCTCTTCTCACTTACCCTGTCTCCATCTCTCTCTTCTCACTTACCCTGTCTCCATCTCTCTCTCCTCACTTACCTTGTCTCCATCTCTCTCTCCTCACTTACCCTGTCTCATCTCTCTCTCCTCACTTACCCTGTCTCATCTCTCTCTCCTCACTTACCCTGTTTCCATCTCTTTCTCTCCTCTCTTACCCTGTCAATTCAATTCAATTCAATTCAAGGGGCTTTATTGGCATGGGAAACATGTGTTAACATTGCCAAAGCAAGTGAGGTAGATAATATACAAAAGTGAAATAAACAATAAAAATTAACAGTAAACATTACACATACAGAAGTTTCAAAGCAATAAAGACATTACAAATGTCATATTATATATATACAGTGTTGTAGCAATGTATAAATGGTTAAAGCACACAAGTTAAAATAAATAAACATAAATATGGGTTGTATTTACAGTGGTGTTTGTTCTTCACTGGTTGCCCTTTTCTTGTGGCAACAGGTCACAAATCTTGCTGCTGTGATGGCACACTGTGGAATTTCACCCAGTAGATATGGGAGTTTATCAAAATTGGATTTGTTTTCAAATTCTTTGTGGATCTGTGTGATCTGAGGGAAATATGTGTCTCTAATATGGTCATACATTGGGCAGGAGGTTAGGAAGTGCAGCTCAGTTTCCACCTCATTTTGTGGGCAGTGAGCACATAGCCTGTCTTCTCTTGAGAGCCATGTCTGCCTACGGCGGCCTTTCTCAATAGCAAGGCTATGCTCACTGAGTCTGTACATAGTCAAAGCTTTCCTTAAGTTTGGGTCAGTCACAGTGGTCAGGTATTCTGCCACTGTGTACTCTCTGTTTAGGGCCAAATAGCATTCTAGTTTGCTCTGTTTGTTTGTTAATTCTTTCCAATGTGTCAAGTAATTATCTTTTTGTTTTCTCATGATTTGGTTGGGTCTAATTGTGCTGTTGTCCTGGGGCTCTGTGGGGTGTGTTTGTGAACAGAGCCCCAGGACCAGCTTGCTTAGGGGACTCTTCTCCAGGTTCATCTCTCTGTAGGTGATTGCTTTGTTATGGAAGGTTTGGGAATCGCTTCCTTTTAGGTGGTTGTAGAATTTAACGGCTCTTTTCTGGATTTTGATAATTAGTGGGTATCGGCCTAATTCTGCTCTGCATGCATTATTTGGTGTTCTACGTTGTACACGGAGGATATTTTTGCAGAATTCTGCATGCAGAGTCTCAATTTGGTGTTTGTCCCATTTTGTGAAATCTTGGTTGGTGAGCGGACCCCAGACCTCACAACCATAAAGGGCAATGGGCTCTATGACTGATTCAAGTATTTTTAGCCAGATCCTAATTGGTATGTTGAAATTTATGTTCCTTTTGATGGCATAGAATGCCCTTCTTGCCTTGTCTCTCAGATCGTTCACAGCTTTGTGGAAGTTACCTGTGGTGCTGAGGTTTAGGCCGAGGTATGTATAGTTTTTTGTGTGCTCTAGGGCAACGGTGTCTAGATGGAATTTGTGGTCCTGGCGACTGGACCTTTTTTGGAACACCATTATTTTGGTCTTACTGAGATTTACTGTCAGGGCCCAGGTCTGACAGAATCTGTGCAGAAGATCTAGGTGCTGCTGTAGGCCCTCCTTGGTTGGTGACAGAAGCACCAGATCATCAGCAAACAGTAGACATTTGACTTCGGATTCTAGTAGGGTGAGGCCAGGTGCTGCAGACTGTTCTAATGCCCTCGCCAATTCGTTGATATATATGTTGAAGAGGGTGGGGCTTAAGCTGCATCCCTGTCTCACCCCACGACCCTGTGTGAAGAAATGTGTGTTTTTTGCCAATTTTAACCGCACACTTGTTGTTTGTGTACATGGATTTTATAATGTCGTATGTTTTTCCCCCAACACCACTTTCCATCAATTTGTATAGCAGACCCTCATGCCAAATTGAGTCGAATGCTTTTTTGAAATCAACAAAGCATGAGAAGACTTTGCCTTTGTTTTGGTTTGTTTGGTTGTCAATTAGGGTGTGTAGGGTGAATACATGGTCTGTTGTACGGTAATTTGGTAAAAAGCCAATTTGACATTTGCTCAGTACATTGTTTTCATTGAGGAAATGTACGAGTCTGCTGTTAATGATAATGCAGAGTATTTTCCCAAGGTTACTGTTGACGCATATTCCACGGTAGTTATTGGGGTCAAATTTGTCTCCACTTTTGTGGATTGGGGTGATCAGTCCTTGGTTCCAAATATTGGGGAAGATGCCAGAGCTAAGGACGATGTTAAAGAGTTTTAGTATAGCCAATTGGAATTTGTTGTCTGTATATTTGATCATTTCATTAAGGATACCATCAACACCACAGGCCTTTTTGGGTTGGAGGGTTTTTATTTTGTCCTGTAACTCGTTCAAGGTAATTGGAGAATCCAGTGGGTTCTGGTAGTCTTTAATAGTTGATTCAAGGATTTGTATTTGATCATGTATATGTTTTTGCTCTTTATTCTTTGTTATAGGGCCAAACATATTGGAGAAGTGGTTTACCCATACATCTCCATTTTGGATAGATAGTTCTTCGTGTTGTTGTTTGTTTAGTGTTTTCCAATTTTCCCAGAAGTGGTTAGAGTCTATGGATTCTTCAATTACATTGAGCTGATTTCTGACGTGCTGTTCCTTCTTTTTCCGTAGTGTATTTCTGTATTGTTTTAGTGATTCACCATAGTGAAGGCGTAGACTCAGGTTTTCCGGGTCTCTATGTTTTTGGTTGGACAGGTTTCTCAATTTATTTCTTAGATTTTTGCATTCGTCATCAAACCATTTGTCATTGTTGTTCATTTTCTTCGGTTTTCTATTTGAGATTTTTAGGTTTGATAGGGAAGCTGAGAGGTCAAATATACTGTTAAGATTTTCTACTGCCAAGTTTACACCTTCACTATTGCAGTGGAACGTTTTACCCAGGAAGTTGTCTAAAAGGGATTGAATTTGCTGTTGTCTAATTGTTTTTTGGTAGATTTCCAAACTGCATTCCTTCCATCTATAGCATTTCTTAATGTTACTCAGTTCCTTTGGCTTTGATGCCTCGTGATTGAGTATTGCTCTGTTCAAGTAGACTGTGATTTTGCTGTGGTCTGATAGGGGTGTCAGTGGGCTGACTGTGAACGCTCTGAGAGACTCTGGGTTGAGGTCAGTGATAAAGTAGTCTACAGTGCTACTGCCAAGAGATGAGCTATAGGTGAACCTACCATAGGAGTCCCCTCGAAGCCTACCATTGACTATGTACATACCCAGCGTGCGACAGAGCTGCAGGAGTTGTGACCCGTTTTTGTTGGTTATGTTGTCATAGTTGTGCCTAGGGGGGCATATGGGGGAGGGAATGCTGTCACCTCCAGGTAGGTGTTTGTCCCCCTGTGTGCTGAGGGTGTCAGGTTCTTGTCCAGTTCTGGCATTTAGGTCGCCACAGACTAATACATGTCCCTGGGCCTGGAAATGATTGATTTCCTCATTCAGGATGGAGAAGCTGTCTTCATTAAAGTATGGGGATTCTAGTGGGGGGATATAGGTAGCACACAGGAGGACATTTTTCTCTGTTAAGATAATTTCCTTTTGAATTTCTAGCCAAATGTAAAATGTTCCTGTTTTGATTAGTTTAATGGAGTGAGTTAGGTCTGCTCTATACCAAATTAGCATTCCCCCTGAGTCCCTTCCCTGTTTCACACCTGGTAGTTTGGTGGATGGGACTACCAGTTCTCTGTAACCTAGAGGGCAACCAGTGGGTCCGTCTCCTCTGTACCAGGTTTCTTGCAGGATGACAATGTCTGCATTACCGATTTCTTTGGTGAAGTCCGGGTTCCTGCTCTTTAGGCCAAAGGCAGATGACCTCAGGCCTTGGATATTCCAGGATGATATAGTGAAGGCTTTTTGTTCCATAAAGTGTCCAATGTTGTTGGCCGTGTGGTTTGGCCTCAGGCCAGTAAGTGTGAGCAGAGCCTGCTGAGCATCTGGTACATGCCATTGGCTTGGGCGAGTGTAAGAGTGGGGGTTGGGCCTGTTTGCCCGCTCACTACCTGGGCGTATGTGTGACTTCCATGTTGATGCCCTCTTTGCGGGGGTGGGGTGCATGGGGTGGGCAGGAGTGGCATAGGTCTGATCTGAGGGGGCCTAAATTGGGTGTGGGCATGGTTGATGTGGGGGGGGTGTGTAGGTCCAGGGGGGGGTCTTGGAGGGTGTCTCGCTGGTCTTGGTGGGGTGTCTATTGATCTGTTGCTCCTGTGTGAAGTGTTGGGGCTGCGTTTGAGAGCGATGTCCTTTAGAGTCCGGGCAAAGGTGGGCACTGCTGCCTTGTAGAGGTGGACCTGGTCATAGAGGCTGTTCAAGTCCAGGGTGGAGTGGTGGGCCAGAAAAACATTTGGTTTTGAGGCACAGTCACGGGAGATGCTTGCGTTTACCCGCTGTATTGTAGCAGGGTGGAAGTCTTTTCGTGGTAGCAGGGTGGAGATAACCACTTGTGCGTTGGGGAAAGTAGAAGAAGCTTTTTCGATCACTCCCTTCAGTGCTGTGGCCACCCTTTCCTGCTGTGCTCTCAGGTCGTTTGTGCCTGTGTGTATTATTATGTGGCTAGGTGAGCCTAGTTTGTCCTCAGACAGAAGGTCTAGGGCGCGCTGGGTGTTTGGACACCAGAGTTTAGACACACTGTGTTTGGGAAAAAGTTTTTTTTCTTCTATATATTTCCCATTTGAGTCCATAAGAAGGACAATCTGTGTCTTTTGTTTGTCCTCAGTGGGTGTGGGGGGGTTGTCAGGAGGGCTATCAGGGTGGCTGACAGGGGGGGTGCTCAGAGGGGGTGAGAGCTGCTGGGCTTGGGGTTTTTCTTTTGTCTGTTCTGTTGTGATGTCGTTTCTATGGTCAGGGTCTGGTGTGGACTGTTCTGCTGTGGTGTCGAGACTTTTGTCGGGTGCTGAGGTGGGCTGTTCTGCTGGCGTCTCTGTGGGGATGGCCACCTCCCTAGTGGGTTGTTCTCTGTCACATGCCATCCCCCTCAACCTCTCCTCCTGTAGTCTGATCCTCTCCTCCATCCCCTTCTCCCTCTCCTCCTGTAGTCTGATCCTCTCCTCCATCCTCCTCTCCCTCTCCTCCTGTAGTCTGATCCTCTCCTCTAGTGCTCTGTTCTTCTCCTGCTCCTGCTCTTTCTCCTGTTGATGTTGTCTCACCACTGTCCATAGTGCAGATATGTCTTTCTCCACCTCCGGCTCTCCAGGTCTGGTTAAGGGGGTGTTGTTGTGCTGGACTGTTGTCTGGGTCTGTGCTGACTGGAGTGTGATCACCTGCTGTTCCAGCTCCACCTGCCTTACCTCCAGCTGGGTGAATTTATCCTTCATTTCAATGAGGGAGAAGTACTCTGTACTGGGAGGTTGACTGTCTGCTGAGGGTTGCTCGTCTGTGTGGTTATATGATGAAGACGTCTGGTCTGACCCGCTTGGGGTGGGGGTATCTTTATCAAGGGAGAGCTTCTCCTGCTGGGCTAATTCTTTGATTTGGTGAAAGTCCAGCTGAAACTGTTTGTGGTTGCCCTGTACCATTACTGTTCCAGACTTATATAGATTTATATTAGCTGACTCAGAGTCCTCGTTGTCAAGTATCCTGAGTTTCCACCCCTCGTTAACCCCCCCTCTCTTAACAAAGGGGTAGTGTGCTAATATAGCACTGTGCCATGCCACTGGATGGTTTGTGTAGAAGATAAGGTTGCTGATGTTCCCATTTTTGTAATAGTCAGCAAAAAGTGTCTCTTGATTTTCCATAAGGAGCTTCATTTTGTGATCTTTTCTTGCCTTATCATTCTTTACAATGACAGGGTACTGTATTTTAATTACCTCTGAACAGCGGGAGGCAGCTTCTAAGGCCTCTCCATTTGGTTGGGGTAGACTATTCGACTCTCCTGCCATTGTTGGGCTAATGGGCTTTGACACCTCTCACTTGACACTTAAGTGCTAGATGAAGTTGTATCAAGCTTGGCAGAGTTATGTTACTATTCAGTCCTTATAAAGTAATGTCATGTATTATTCTTCTTGGCTTTTGGAAATAGAATATAGTTTCAGACTAAACATTACTCACTCAGTTCCAGGTTGGGTGGTGTTCTCAGGTTTCTGTTGTTTTCCAGAGAATTTGCTGTATAGAATAATTAATCCTTGGTATTTGTGAAATTTTCAGGTGATTCTGTAATTCCGTCCAAAATCAGGTTGTAGGTTTCGAGTTTTGATTTGAAGTGAGGGTTATGTTGTAGAGGGTAGCATCCTGTATGTGTTCCTGACAAAAAATCCAAGTTTATCTAACTCTAAATGTATCTTTTTTAAAGAAAATGCTGAAAAATGCAGGAGCTCATCTGATCGTGACCTCTCTCTCTCTCTCTCTCTCTCTTTCTCTGTCTCCATCTGTCTCCATCTCTCTCTCCTCACTTACCCTGTCTCCATCTCTCTCTCCTCACTTACCCTGTCTCCATCTCTCTCTCCTCACTTACCCTGTCTCCATCTCTCGCTCTCCTCACTTACCCTGTCTCCATCTCTCTCTCCTCACTTACCCTGTCTCCATCTCTCTCTCCTCACTTAACCTGTCTCCATCTCTCTCTCCTCACTTACCCTGTCTCCATCTCTCTCTCCTCACTTACCCTGTCTCCATCTCTCTCTCATCACTTACCCTGTCTCCATCTCTCTCTCCTCACTTAACCTGTCTCCATCTCTTGCTCTCCTCACTTACCCTGTCTCCATCTCTCTCTCCTCACATAACCTGTCTCCATCTCTCTCTCCTCACTTACCCTGTCTCCATCTCTCTCTTCCTCTCTCTCCTCGCTTACCCTGTCTCCGTCTCTCTCTCTCTCCTCGCTTACCCTGTCTCCGTCTCTCTCTCTCTCCTCGCTTACCCTGTCTCCGTCTCTCTCTCTCTCCTCGCTTACCCTGTCTCCGTCTCTCTCTCTCCTCGCTTACCCTGTCTCCGTCTCTCTCTCTCTCTCCTCGCTTACCCTGTCTCCGTCTCTCTCTCTCTCTCCTCGCTTACCCTGTCTCCGTCTCTCTCTCTCTCTCCTCGCTTACCCTGTCTCCGTCTCTCTCTCTCTCTCCTCGCTTACCCTGTCTCCTTCTCTCTCTCTTTCTCCTCGCTTACCCTGTCTCCGTCTCTCTCTCTCTCTCCTCGCTTACCCTGTCTCCGTCTCTCTCTCTCTCTCTCTCCTCGCTTACCCTGTCTCCGTCTCTCTCTCTCTCCTCGCTTACCCTGTCTCCGTCTCTCTCTCTCTCTCCTCGCTTACCCTGTCTCCGTCTCTCTCTCTCTCTCCTCGCTTACCCTGTCTCCGTCTCTCTCTCTCTCTCCTCGCTTACCCTGTCTCCGTCTCTCTCTCTCTCTCCTCGCTTACCCTGTCTCCGTCTCTCTCTCTCTCTCCTCGCTTACCCTGTCTCCGTCTCTCTCTCTCTCTCCTCGCTTACCCTGTCTCCGTCTCTCTCTCTCTCTCCTCGCTTACCCTGTCTCCGTCTCTCGCTCTCTCTCCTCGCTTACCCTGTCTCCGTCTCTCGCTCTCTCTCCTCGCTTACCCTGTCTCTCTCTCTCTCTCCTCGCTTACCCTGTCTCCGTCTCTCTCTCTCTCTCCTCGCTTACCCTGTCTCCGTCTCTCTCTCTCTCTCCTCGCTTACCCTGTCTCCGTCTCTCTCTCTCTCTCCTCGCTTACCCTGTCTCCGTCTCTCTCTCTCTCTCCTCGCTTACCCTGTCTCCGTCTCTCTCTCTCTCTCCTCGCTTACCCTGTCTCCGTCTCGCTCTCTCTCTCTCTCTCTCTCTCTCCCCTCTCTTACCCTGTCTCTCTCTCTTTCTCTCAATTCAATTGACTTCATTGACATAAGAAGTTCTTTATTACTTACATTGTCAAAGTATACATAATTTATAATTTAAAAAAAATATTTATTTATATATATAAATAAATGGTTGGACCAACAGCAATAATAATAGTAGTAGTGGACATGGGATTACCATTAACAACAACAACAACAATATTAATCAGAACAATACATTAAAGCAATGGTAGTAGACCAGTGTCAACATGACTGAGAAGACACATGACATGATATGAAATACAAAACAAAACAAGATGGGAAATATTATCGACATTACATTGCACTTTTCACTGGCTGTCCCTCAGGTTGTGGCAGGAGGACACATATTTGGCTGCCAAAACACATTTTGCACATTTTGGCTTTTCACCCAATAAATATTAGATTTTTTCTTCATCTTTTATAGTTTCAAATTCTTTGTATTGAATTATAATTTTGGGAAAGAAATATGCTCTTAGGTCTGAGTATTTGTCACAGTGTAGTAGGAAATGCAGCTCTGTCTCTACCTCTCCACTGGAGCAGAGTGAGCACAGCCTGTCCTCTCTGGGCAGCCAGGTTTGTCTGTGACGACCGGTCTCTATAGCCAGACTGTGCTCACTGAGTCTGTACCTAGTCAATGTTTTCTATCAGTCACAGTGGTCAGATAGTCTGCCACCATGTACTGTCTGTTTAGAGCCAAATAGCATTGAAGTTTACTTAGATTTTTTGTGGTGTCTTTCCAATAGGTGAGATATTTTTCTTTTTGTTTTGTTTTGTTTTGGTTGGGCCAGATTTTCTGAGTGCTGTCCTGAGGCTCTATGGGGTTGGTTTGGGTTTGTGAACTGAGCCTCAGAACCAGCTGGCTGAGGGGACTCTTCTCTGGTTTCATCTCTTGATATTGTAGAGCTGTGTGATGGAATGTTTTAGGGTCACTTGTTTTTAGATGGTTGTAAAATTTGATGGCTCTTTTTTCTATTCGAATGAGGAGGGGGTATTGGCCCAATTCTGCTCTACATGCGTTATTTGGAGTTTTTCTTTGCACTTGTAATACAGTCTTGCAAAACTCTGCGTGCAGTATTTCAATTGGATGTTTGTCCCATTTGGTGAATTCATTATTAGAGAGTGGACCCCATACTTCATTGCCATATAGAGCAATTGGTTCTATAACCGATTGGAAAGCTTTGAGCCAGATTCTAATTGGAATTTCGATTTTAATGTTCCTTTTAATGGCATAGAATGCTCTTCTTGCTTTGTCTCTCAGCTCATTCACAGCCATGTGAAAGCTACCTGTGTTGCTGATATTTAGTCCTAGATATGTGTAGTTTTTGGTGTGTTCTAATAGAACTGTATCCAAATAGAATTTATATTTGTCATCCTGATTTCCGGACCTTTTTTGGAATATCATTATATTAGTTTTTTATAGGTTAACGGTCATAGCCCAGGTCTGACAGAACCTGTGAAGACGATCTAGGTGCTGCTGTAACCCCTCTTTAGTGGGAGACAGCAGCACCAGGTCATCTGCGTACAGCAGACACTTGATTTCAGTGTTGTGTAGGGTGATACCAGGTGCTGCCGATTCTTCTAATGTTTTTGCCAATTCATTAATGTAGATGTTAAATAGTGTTGGACTTATTGGGCAGCCCTGTTTCACTCCCCGTCCCTGAGAGAAGAAGTCTGTTTGCTTGTTGCCAATTTATCCGCACATTTGTTTTTAGTGAACATTGATTTAATAACATCATATGTTTTCCCTCCAATACCACTTTCTATTAGTTTATAAAAAATACCTTTGTGCCAAATTGAATCAAATGCTTTCCTGAAATCTACAAAACACGAGTAGATTTAGCCTTTGTTTCGGTTTACTTGTTTGTCAATTAGAGTGTGGAGGGTGTAATTGTGCTCTGTTGTACGATAATTTTTTAGAAATCCAATCTGGCTTCTCCTCAGGACGTTGTGTTCGTCAAGGAAATGGTGTAGTCTGCTATTTATAATACTGCAGAGAATTTTCCCCAAGTTGCTGTTAACGCAAATTCCTCTGTAATTATTTGGGTCAAATTTGTCTCCATTTTTATAGATTGGTGTGATCAATCCCTGGTTCCAAATATCGGGGAAAATACCTGCAGTGAGGATAATGTTGAAGAGTTTGAGTATAGCCAATTTGAATTTGTGGTCTGTATATTTGATCATTTCATTTAAAATACCATCAGCACCACAGGCCTTTTTGGGTTGGAGAGTGCATAGTTTTCCCAATAATTCTTCTTCTGTAATTGGGGTATCCACAGGATTCTGATAGTCTTTGACTACTGATTTGTAATTTTTCTTGTATATCTTTTTGTTCTGGGCTCTTTGTTATATTGCTGTAGAGGTTTGCAAAGTTATTTCTCCACATATCCCCATTTTGGATAGCCAATTCCTCCTGATGAGGTTTGTTTAATTTATTCCAATTCTCCCAGAAGTGGTTTGATTCTATGGATTCCTCAATTAAATCCAGCTGTTTTATAATGTGCTGTTCCTTTTTTGTTCTTAGGGTGTGTTTGTATTGCTTCAGTGTTTCCCCATATTGAAGGCGTATATTTTTGTTGTCTGGTTCTCTGTGTTTTTGATTAGATATATTTCTCAATGACTTTCTTAGATTTTTGCAATCATTATCAAACCATTTTTCATTTTCTGTTATTTCTGGTTTGCTCTTATGCTTCTTCAGATTAGCCAAGGAGGCTAATTTGTCAAATATAAAGTTTATGTTCCAAATGGCCAAATTTACACCTTCGTTGCTGTAGGAGAATGTTAAGGCTAAAAAGTTGTCCAGGAGAGATTGTATTTTTTGGCTACTAATTGCTTTTTAGTAGATGTCTGTACTGTTTGCACTCCATCTATGGGCCTGTTTAGTACCATGTAATTTATTGGGCCGTGATGCTTCATGGTTGGGTTCTTCTCAGATACACTGTGATTTTACTGTGGTCTGAGAGAGGTGTTAGTGGGCTGACTGTGAAGGCTCTGAGAGATTCTGGGTTTAGGTCGGTGAGGAAGTAGTCTACAGTGCTGCTGCCAAGGGATGAGCTGTATGTGTACCTACCAAAAGAGTCTCCTCTCAGCCTGCCATTGACTATGTACAGACCCAGTGTTCGACAGAGCCTCAGGAGCTGTAATCCATTTTTGTTTTTCACTTTGTCATAGTTGTTTCTGTGGGGGTATGTGGGGAGGGAAAGGTTATTGCTTCCTGGTAGGTGTTTATCCCCATGACTGTTAATAGTGTCTTGTTCTTCTGCTATTCTAGCATTCAGGTCTCCACAGACCAGTACGTTGCCTTGGGCCTGAAAGTGACTAATCTCTCCCTCTAGAATGGAGAAGCTCTCTTCGTTGAAGTAGGGTGACTCTGAGGGGGGAATGTATGTGGCACAGAGGAAGACGTTTTTATCTGTCAAGATAGCCTCCTTGTTGATTTTTAACCAGATAAAGAATTCTCCTGTTTTGATCAATTCGATTGAATTAATTAGTTCAGATTTATACCATATTAGCATTCCCCCTGAGTCTCTGCCCTGTTTGATTCCTTTTAATTTAGTGGATGGTATGATTATCTCCCTATAACCTAGTGGACAGCCAGTGGAAACATCACCTCTGCACCATGTTTCCTGTAGTACTACAATATCAACATCATCAATTTCTTTCAGGAAGTCTGGGTTTCTGCTCTTTAGCCCAAAAGCAGAGGACTTCAATCCTTGTAAATTCCAACATGCAACGTAAAAAGATTTCAGAACTTATTTTTTCTTCTTTACCTTCAAAGTGAGACAAACACTCACAATCCAACAAAAACTTTTTCAATTAAAGTAAACTCTTATGATGCAAATGTGATTTGTTTATCATTTAACATAGCATTTGTGTCATGCCACTTGGGTGGATGTAGTGTGAGAATGGTGGAGTTCTTGTGCTCATCTTACCATGACCCTCGGCCTATCACATGTGAGCATCCATGACCCTCGGCCTATCACATGTGAGCATAGTAGACTCAGCATTTGTTAGATGTCACTCATTTGGTTGGTGGGGACTGGGCCAGTTGCTCCTCTCACAGCCTGTGTGTAGCTCTGCCTGCTGGGCTGTGGCTCCTTCAGGTGTGGGTCTGCGGTGGGGGGCAGGGGGGTGGGAGGCCTCGTCTGGGTGGCTCTGAAGCTGGGTTGGGGTGGTCTGTGCTGCGCTGGCTGTGGTGGGCATTGAGGTTGGTGGTGCTGTGGTCGTGGCTGGGGGTTCCAGGGTGCTGGTCCGGGGTGTTGTCTCGGTGATCTCGGCGGGGTGGAGATTGCTCCGCTGTTCCTGGGTGGAGAGGTCGGGCTGCGGTTTAAAGCGACGTCCTTGAGAGTCTTGGCAAGGATGGGGACTGTCTCCCTGTACAGGTGAACATGGTCATAGAGACAGTCCAGATCGAGGGTGGGATGGTGGGCCAGGTGTACATTGGGTCGCAGGGCACAGTCCCGGGAGAGGCTGGCGTTTATTCTTTGGATTGTGGCAGGGTGGAAGTCCCTCCTCTGTAGAAGGGTTGACACAATGATTCTTGAGTTGGGGAAGATTGCGGAGGCCTTCTCAATCACTCCCCGTAGTGAAGTCGCCACCCTCTCCTGCTGAGCACGCAGGTCGTTGCTTCCGATGTGTATAATTATGTGGCTTGGCGACCCGAGATGGGCCTTATCAAGCAGCTTCATGGCACTCTGCGTTGTTGGGCACCACACCTTTCTCGTTTTGTGTCTAGGGAAAAGTTTCTTCTCCTGAACAAACTTCCCATTTGAGTCCATCAACAGGACGATGTCAGCCAGTGTTTCTTCTGGACTGGAGGGGGCAGAGGGAGGGCTGGTGGGTGGGTGTTGGAGCTGGGGTGTGGCTGGTCTGTGCCGATGCCGCTGTCAGTGGGAGGCTGTTCTGTCAGATCGTTATTAGTGTTCTGCCTGTCTTTTTGGAGCTCTCTCACCTCCTTTGTTAGATCAGCCAGCTCTCTCTCTCTCTCTCTCTCTCCTCGCTTACACTGTCTCTCTCTCTCTCTCTCCTCGCTTACACTGTCTCTCTCTCCTCGCTTACCCCATTTCTGTCTCTCCCTCCTCTCCTCGCTTACCCTGTCTCTCTCTCTCTCTCTCTTTCCACGCTTACCCTGTCTCTCTCTCTCTCCTCGCTTACCCTGTCTCTCTCTCTCTCCTCGCTTACCCTGTCTCTCTCTCTCTCCTCGCTTACCCTGTCTCTCTCTCTCTCTTCTCGCTTACCCTGTCTCTCTCTCTCTCTCCTCGCTTACCCTGTCTCGCTCTCTCTCTTCTCGCTTACCCTGTCTCTCTCTCTCTCTTTCCACGCTTACCCTGTCTCTCTCTCTCTCCTCGCTTACCCTGTCTCTCTCTCTCTCCTCGCTTACCCTGTCTCTCTCTCCTCGCTTACCCTGTCTCTCTCTCTCTCTCCTCGCTTACCCTGTCTCTCTCTCCTCGCTTACACTGACTCTCTCTCTCCTCGCTTACACTGTCTCTCTCTCTCCTCGCTTACCCTGTCTCTCTCTCTTTCTCTCTCTTTCCACGCTTACCCTGTCTCTCTCTCTCTCTCCTCGCTTACCCTGTCTCTCTCTCTCTCTCCTCGCTTACCCTGTCTCTCTCTCTCTCTCTCTCTCTCCTCGCTTACCCTGTCTCTCTCTCCTCGCTTACCCCGTTTCTGTCTCTCTCTCTCTCTCCTCTCCTCGCTTACCCTGTCTCTCTCTCTCTCTCTCTCTCCTCGCTTACCCTGTCTCTCTCTCTTTCTCTCTCTTTCCACGCTTACCCTGTCTCTCTCTCTCTCCTCGCTTACCCTGTCTCTCTCTCTCTCTCTCTCTCCTCGCTTACCCTCTCTCTCTCTCCTCGCTTACCCTGTCTCTCTATATCTCTCTCTCTCTTTCTCTCTCTCCTCGCTTACCCTGTCTCTCTCTCCTCGCTTACCCCGTTTCTGTCTCTCTCCCCTCTCCTCGCTTACCCTGTCTCTCTCTCTCTCCTCTCCTCGCTTACCCTGTCTCTCTCTCTTTCTCTCTCTTTCCACCCTTACCCTGTCTCTCTCTCTCTCCTCGCTTACCCTGTCTCTCTCTCTCTCTCCTCGCTTACCCTGTCTCTCTCTCAATTCAATTCAATTCAATTCAAGGGGCTTTATTGGCATGGGAAACATGTGTTAACATTGCCAAAGCAAGTGAGGTAGATAATATACAAAAGTGAAATAAACAATAAAAATGAACAGTATACATTACACTCACAGAAGTCCCAAAACAATACAAATGTCATATTATGTTTATATACAGTGTTGTACAAATGGTTAAAGTACACAAGGGAAAATAAATAAGCATAAATATGGGTTGTATTTACAGTGGTGTTTGTTCTTCACTGGTTGCCCTTTTCTTGTGGCAACAAGTCACAAATCTTGCTGCTGTGATGGCACACTGTGGCTTTTCACCCAGTAGATATGGGAGTTTATCAAAATTGGGTTTGTTTTCAAATTCTTTGTGGATCTGTGTAATCTGAGGGAAATATGTATCTCTAATATGGTCATACATTGGGCAGGAGGTTAGGAAGTGCAGCTCAGTTTCCACCTCGTTTTGTGGGCAGTGTGCACATAGCCTGTCTTCTCTTGAGAGCCATGTCTGCCTACCGCGGCCTTTCTCAATAGCAAGGCTATGCTCACTGAGTCTGTACAGAGTCAAAGCTTTCCTTAAGTTTGGGTCAGTCACAGTGGTCAGGTATTCTGCCACTGTGTACTCTCTGTTTAGGGCCAAATAGCATTCTAGTTTGTTAATTCTTTCCAATGTGTCAAGTAATTATCTTTTTGTTTTCTCATGATTTGCTTGGGTCTAATTGTGTTGCTGTCCTGGGGCTCTGTGGGGTGTGTTTGTGTTTGTGAACAGAGCCCCAGGACCAGCTTGCTTAGGGGACTCTTCTCCAGGTTCATCTCTCTGTAGGTGATGGCTTTGTTATGGAAGGTTTGGGAATCGCTTCCTTTTAGGTGGTTGTAGATTTAACGGCTCTTTTCTGGATTTTGATAATCAGTGGGTATCGGCCTAATTCTGCTTTGCATGCGTTATTTGGTGTTCTACGTTGTACACAGAGGATATTTTTGCAGAATTCTGCATGCAGTGTCTCAATTTGGTGTTTGTCCCATTTTGTGAAATCTTGGTTGGTGAGCGGACCCCAGACCTCACAACCATAAAGGGCAATGGGCTCTATGACTGATTCAAGTATTTTTAGCCAGATCCTAATTGGTATGTTGAATTTTATGCATAGAATGCTCTTCTTGCCTTGTCTCGCAAATCGTTCACAGCTTTGTGGAAGTTACCTGTGGCGCTGATGTTTAGGCCAAGGTATGTATAGTTTTTGTTGCTCTAGGGCAACAGTGTCTAGATGGAATTTGGATTTGTGGTCCTGGCGACTGGATCTTTTTTGGAACACCATTATTTTGGTCTTACTGAGATTTACTGTCAGGGCCCAGGTCTGACAGAATCTGTGCAGAAGATCTAGGTGCTGCTGTAGGCCCTCCTTGGTTGGGGACAGAAGCACCAGATGATCAGCAAACAGGAGACATTTGACTTCAGATTCTAGTAGAGTGAGGCCGGGTGCTGCAGACTATTCTAGTAGGGTGAGGCCGGGTGCTGCAGACTATTCTAGTAGGGTGAGGCTGGGTGCTGCAGACTATTCTAGTAGGGTGAGGCCGGGTGCTGCAGACTATTCTAGTAGGGTGAGGCCTGGTGCTGCAGACTATTCTAGTAGAGTGAGGCCGGGCGCTGCAGACTATTCTAGTAGGGTGAGGCCGGGTGCTGCAGACTATTCTAGTAGGGTGAGGCTGGGTGCTGCAGACTATTCTAGTAGGGTGAGGCTGGGTGCTGCAGACTATTCTAGTAGGGTGAGGCTGGGTGCTGCAGACTATTCTAGTAGGGTGAGGCTGGGTGCTGCAGACTATTCTAGTAGGGTGAGGCTGGGTGCTGCAGACTATTCTAGTAGGGTGAGGCTGGGCGCTGCAGACTATTCTAGTAGGGTGAGGCCGGGTGCTGCAGACTATTCTAGTAGGGTGAGGCTGGGTGCTGCAGACTATTCTAGTAGAGTGAGGCTGGGTGCTGCAGACTATTCTAGTAGGGTGAGGCTGGGTGCTGCAGACTATTCTAGTAGAGTGAGGCCGGGTGCTGCAGACTTTTCTAGTGCCTTCACCAATTCGTTGATATATATGTTGAAGAGGGTGGGGATAAAGCTGCATCCCTGCCTCACCCCCCGGCCCTGTGGGAAGAAATGTGTGTGTTTTTTGCCTATTTTAACCGCACACTTGTTGTTTGTGTACATGGATTTTATAATGTCGTATGTTTTACCCCCAACACCACTTTCCATCAATTTGTATAGCAGACCCTCATGCCAAATTGAGTCGAAGGCTTTTTTGAAATCAACAAAGCATGAGAAGACTTTGCCTTTGTTTTGGTTTGTTTGGTTGTCAATTAGGGTGTGCAGGGTGAACATGGTCTGTTATTTGGTAAAAAGCCAATTTGACATTTGTTCGGTACATTGTTTTCACTGAGGAAATGCACGAGTCTGCTGTTAATGATAATGCAGAGGATTTCCCCAAGGTTGCTGTTGACACATATCCCACGGTAGTTATTGGGGTCAAATTTGTCTCCACTTTTGTAGATTGGGGTGATCAGTCTTTGGTTCCAAATATTGGGGAAGATGCCAGAGCTAAGGACGATGTTAAAGAGTTTAAGTATAGCCAATTGGAATTTGTTGTCTGTATATTTGATCATTTCATTGAGGATACCATCAACACCACAGGCCTTTTTGGGTTGGAGGGTTTTTATTTTGTCCTGTAGCTCATTCAAGGTAATTGGAGAAACCAGTGGGTTCTGGTAGTTTTTAATAGTTGATTCTAAGATTTGTATTTGATCCTGTATATGTTTCTCTCTCTCTCTCTCCTCTATTACCCCGTCTCTCCCTCTCTCTCCTCTCTTACCCCGTCTCTCTCTCTCTCTCTCTCTCTCTCCTCTCTTACCCCGTCTCTCTCTCTCTCCTCTCTTACCCCGTCTCTCTCTCTCTCCTCTCTTACCCCGTCTCTCTCTCTCTCTCTCTCTCTCTCTCTCTCTCTCTCTCTCTCTCTCTCTCTCTCTCTCTCTCTCTCTCTCTCTCTCTCTCTCTCTCTCTCTCTCTCTCTCTCCTCTCTTACCCCGTCTCTCTCTCTCTCTTTCTCTCTCCTCTCTCTCTCTCTCTCTCTCTCTCTCTCCTCTCTTACCCCGTCTCTCTCTCTCTCTCTCCTCTCTTACCCCGTCTCTCTCTCTCTCTCTCCTCTCTTACCCCGTCTCTCTCTCTCTCTCTCTCTCTCTCTCTCTCTCTCTCTCTCTCTCTCTCTCTCTCTCTCTCTCTCTCTCTCTCTCTCTCTCTCTCTCCTCTCTTACCCCGTCTCTCTCTCTCTCTTTCTCTCTCCTCTCTTACCCCGTCTCTCTCTCTCTCTCTCTCTCTCTCCTCTCTTACCCCGTCTCTCTCTCTCTCTCTCCTCTCTTACCCCGTCTCTCTCTCTCTCTCTCCTCTCTTACCCCGTCTCTCTCTCTCTCTCTCTCTCCTCTCTTACCCCGTCTCTCTCTCTCTCTCTCTCTCTCTCTCCTCTCTTACCCCGTCTCTCTCTCTCTCTCTCTCTCTCCTCTCTTACCCCGTCTCTCTCTCTCTCTCTCTCTCTCCTCTCTTACCCCGTCTCTCTCTCTCTCTCTCTCTCTCCTCTCTTACCCCGTCTCTCTCTCTCTCTCTCTCCTCTCTTACCCCGTCTCTCTCTCTCTCTCTCTCCTCTCTTACCCCGTCTCTCTCTCTCTCTCTCTCCTCTCTTACCCCGTCTCTCTCTCTCTCCTCTCTTACCCCGTCTCTCTCTCTCTCTCTCTCTCTCTCTCTCCTCTCTTACCCCGTCTCTCTCTCTCTCTCTCTCTCTCCTCTCTTACCCCGTCTCTCTCTCTCTCTCTCTCCTCTCTTACCCCGTCTCTCTCTCTCTCTCTCCTCTCTTACCCTGTCTCCATCTGTCTTCCAGTCTCTCCTATCCACTCTCTTTCTCTTCTCAGTACCCATCTCCCTCTCTCACCCTCTTTTATTTCATCTTCAGCATCCCTCTCTCTGTCTCTCTCCCAGTTTCTCCACTCCTCCATCTATTTCTGTCTCCCCTCATTCTCTATCTCTCTATGTGGTTATACAGTGCATGTGTGGGTTTAATTAGGGGTTGCCTAGACCTAGAGAAAGCTTTTCAGTATAGAGTAGAGGCCCACTCCCCTCTGAACCCAATACCACAGGATCCCTGGCTGCTTACACCTGTCTAAGATCTCACTTCTCAGTCGAAATAGCCCAGTTCTCTCAGGGGTGATATTGTCTGTGCTGGTGTTATTTTGTTGATTGGCGCCATGTCTTTTCTCTTCCTCTTTCCATCTATTTTTATTTCCCTCCCTCCCTCCTGCTCTCTTTCACAGTATCCATGGTACCCTCCAGTGTTGCAGTGAGCTCCAGAATAGTGACCAGCCGGTATGAGAGATCAGTAGCCTGCTGTGTTGGAACTGTGACTGTCTCCAACCACCAGTGACAGAGATGAATGGCAGTGAGTTAAACAAATCCTAGTCCAAAAACATAAGGATCCCGAGGACAAGAAAGACGCCACCTCGTCAGACACTTGTTTATATTTCTGAGCATGTAGCTGCCGTGATTCCACATTAGAATCCAGCCATCATCAGAGCAGGATGCATGACAGTGCCAGGAGCACTGGGCATGGAGAGGGCAGCTCCGCACAATCAACTAAGTTACAGAAGAACCCGAAGCAGGGGTATCGTAAACTTGGCGTGGCTAGTGGGTCAGGGTCAAAGTCAGCCGGGACAGGGTCAGGGGGTAAAACCTTGTCTATGGAGAACATCCAGTCCCTGAACGCAGCCTACGCCACCTCCAGCCCCATGTACCTAAGTGACCGCGATGCCTTGGCCTCCTCCGGTGGCTACCCTAAAGGAACCATGACTCTGGGCCGAGCCACCAGCAGAACCTCCTACACGGGCCGGACCACAGCCATGGGCAGCAGCCCCAACATCACCACCACATCAGACAGCCAGGGCTATGGGGACCAGAGCCACACCCAGCATCTCCAGGCAGGGGGGCCCTCAGGGCTGCTGAGGCAGGCTGGACGGGGTGGAGAAGGAGGGGGAGAGGACATCCAGGTTCAGCTCAGGGAGCTGCAGAGAGAGAATGAACTGCTGAGAAGAGAGATGGATGGAGGGAGGGATGGGAGAGAAGGGAGGATGAGCTCTTCTGTCAACAGTAGAATGAACTTCTGGAGCCCGGAGGTGAAAAGTCGAGACAGAGGGACGAGGAAAGAGGAGGGAGTCCTTACATCCATCCTGAAGGAACAGAAGTGGGCCTCTCCAGAGGAGGACCAGGTGAGAATAACTGGGGGAGGGAGGGAAGGAGGCTTGATGAAGGCCCATGATGGTCTTAACATGGGGACAAAGCATCCACACTGTCTGCCTGTAGGTTTCTGTGTAGAAATGAATAATGTATCCCAAATGGGTTAATCAGAACAATAGTTTTCAGCTGTGCTAACATAATTGCAAAAGGGTTTTCTAATGATAAATTTGCCTTTTAAAATTATAAACTTGGATTAGCTAACACAACGTGCCATTGGAACACAGGAGTGATGGTTGCTGATAATGGGCCTCTGTAAGCCTATGTAGATATTTCATTAAAAAATCAGCCGTTTCCAGCTACAATAGTCATTCACAACATTAACAATGTCTACACTGTATTTCTGATCAATTTGATGTTATTTTAATGGACAATTTTAATTTCTTTGCTTTTCTTTCAAAAACAAGGCCATTTCTAAGTGACCCCAAACTTTTGAACGGTCGTGTACATAAAGACCGTGTGGTAGACATGGCACTCTCACTCTGTTACCATGGGAACATGTCCAACGGCTGGCATTCTAGCAGCTATAAAAGTCAGTTCTTCTGTGAAGTTAGAATGAATGGGAGGAGAGGTTCTATAGACTGCTCTCTGGTCTGTCTGTCTTCTCTCACTTTCACCCACTCTTTCCTTCTCCCTTTCACTCTGTCCTTCTCACAGAGGTGTGTTCTATTAGGCTTAGCTTCTTCTCCCTCCCTCACACAGTTGTGAAGCCTCCTCTCCATACATTTGTAGCTCGGTCTCACACTCTTACACTAACTGCACCACTGTGCTTTTACACCGGCGTACACACACACACACACACACACACACACACACACACACACACACACACACACACACACACACACACACACACACACACACACACACTGTTTTTACTCATCTCACTCATTGAAACATTGAGGCCACAGGGGTGAACCTTTTTGTATTTTCATTAATAGTGACTGAATACAGAACCATTCTACAGACAGCTTCCTTTGTGGTTGGATGGAGCAATTCAGCCCCATACCCACACGCTTTTCAATCTATTCACTTACTGTACATTGATAATAACTACTCTGATGCCATAGATAGCACATACTGTACACCGTAGCCTGCACATTATCCTGAAGACATGTCCTTACATAACCTGAGAGGGGTGGGGGTGAGGGGTCAGGGGTCAGGGGGATTGATGGTGAGACAGTGATTTAATACATATGTTGTTTAACCTTTCTTTTTATTAATGTGGTTCTTTGTAAAGTCTTTAGGGTGGATGGATACCACTAGGCATGATCCAAACATTATCATTGTTTGTATTCAGAACACAGCAGTGTGTGCTGTGTGTAGGGAAAAGGGGATACCTAGTCAGTTGTACACCTGAATGCGTTCAACTGAAATGTTTCTCTGAATCAGAGAGGTGCAGGGGGGCTACCTTAATCCACATCCACGTCTTGGCGCCCGGGGAACAGTGGGTTAACTGCTTTGCTCAGGGGAAGAACGACAGATTTTCACCTTGTCAACTCAGGGATTCGATCCAGCAATCTTTCGTATACTGGCCCAACGCTCTAACCCGCCAGGCTACCTGTTCACTAAGATGACAGATTACATAGCTGTTCTTTAGCAGACCTGATAGATATCAGTAGACAGGAATATTGGTGATATTGAGGTTTTGTTGTTCTGCAGTCAGTACAATCCTCTTTAACAAACACACATGGTAGGATCAATACACTCTAATTGAGGAGGCCAGACAGCGGTGGCACCCTTTATTGATTCCTCTCTAAACTTGTACTTCTCTTCCCTCGACCTTCTGACTTAACTTTTAGTTTCTAGTAATATCTTATCGTCACGACAGAAGCCACTATTATCTATTGTCTGCCAAAGTTTCTCTGCCCTCTCCCTCTCTCATCCTTTTCCTCCCTCCTCTCTTTTCCCTTTTCTCTCATCTTGTTCTCTCCATTCTTGTTACTTCTCCCCCTTCTCTGTATTCTCCATCCCTTGTTTCTGGAGATAGTCAGAGGGAGACCGGTTGTGAGACAGGGAAATATTAGCGTTAAAATGGTCCTCCTTCACTCAAATGGCGCTGGAGGGGATGGCTGCTGTTTTTTGGGCTCTTAACCAACCGGTTTATGGGCTCTTAACCAACCGGTTTATGGGCTCTTAACCAACCGGTTTATGGGCTCTTAACCAACCGGTTTATGGGCTCTTAACCAACCGGTTTATGGGCTCTTAACCAACCGGTTTATGGGCTCTTAACCGTGGTATTTTGTTTGTTTTTTTGCATTGTTTGTAACTTATTTTGTATGTAATGTTCGTATGACTGAAAAGAGCTTCTGGACATCAGAACAGCGATTACTCACCTCGAACTGGACAAATCTTTTTCTTTTAATGAGTCGGACGAGAGGGATTTACTCCAGACACCCGAGAACGCCTTCATACCCGTCAATCGCCTGAGAGACACAGGTATCGCGGAAGGAGGTCGGGGTGTGAGGATATCGCGACGAGCGGCTAATCTGCCTTTATCATCGGTACTATTGGCCAACGTACAATCGTTGGATAATAAAGTGGATGAACTACAAGCACGTATATCCTATCAACGGGACATTAAAAACTGTAATATCTTATGTTTCACCGAGTCGTGGCTGAACGACGACATGAATAACACAGCTGGCGGGTTATACACTGTGTCGGCAGGATAGAACAGCAGCCTCTGTTAAGGTCTATGTATATTTGTAAACAACAGCTGGTGAACAATATCTAAAGAAGTCTCAAGGTTTTGCTCGCCTGAGGTAGAGTATCTCATGATAAGCTGTAGACCACACTATCTACCAAGAGAGTTTTCATCTATGTTCTTCGTAGCTGTCTATTTACCATCACAAACCGATGCTGGCACTAAGACCACACTCAATGAGCTGTATACGGCCAATCAGCAAACAGGAAAACGCTCATCCAGAGGCGGTGCTCCTAGAGGCCGGGGACTTTAATGCAGGGAAACTTAAATCCGTTTTTACCTCATTTCTAGCAGCATGTTAAATGTGCAACCAGAGGAAAACAAACTCTAGACCACCTTTACTCCACACACAGAGACGCGTACAAAATTCTCCCTCGCCCTCCATTTGGCAAATCTGACCATAATTATATCCTGCTGATTCCTGCTTACAAGCAAAAACTAAAGCAGGAAGCACCAGTGACTCGGTCAATAAAGTGGTCAGATGAAGCAGATGCTAAGCTACAGGACTGTTTTGTTAGCACAGACTGGTTTATGTTCCGGGATTCTTCCAATGGCATTGAGGAGTACACCACATCAGTCACTGGCTTCATCAATAAATGCATCGATGACATCGTCAGTACAGTCACCCACAGTGACTGTACGTACATACCCCAACCAGAAGCCTTCTATGCTCGCTTCAAGGCAAGTAACACTGAAACATGCAGGAGAGCACCAGCTGTTCCGGATGACTGTGTGATCACGCTCTCCGTAGCTGATGTAAGACCTTTAAACAGGTTAACATTCAAAAGGCTGCAGAGCCAGACGGATTACCAAGAATTGTACTCAGAGCATGCGCTGACCAACTGGCAAGTGTCTTCACTGACATTTTCAACCTCTCCCTGTCTGAGTCTGTAATACCAACATGTTTCAAGCAGACCACCATAGTCCCTGTGCCCAAGAACACTAAGGTAACCTGCCTAAATGACTACTGACCCGTAGCACTCACGTCTGTAGCCATGAAGTGCTTTGATAGGCTGGTCATGGCTCAAATCAACACCATTATCCCAGAAACCCTAGACGCCCCCAGATGGTAAGGGTAGGTAACAACACATCCGCCATGCTGATCCTCAACACGGGGGCCCGTCAGGGGTGTGTGCTCAGTCCCCTCCTGTACTCCCTGTTCACTCATGGCTGCACGGCCAGTCATGACTCCAACACCATCATTAAGTTGTGGTAGGCCTGATAACCGACAACGACGAGACAGCCTCTAGGGAGGAGGTCAGAGACCTGGCTGTGTGGTGCCAGGACAACAACCTCTCCCTCAACATGATCAAGACAAAGGAGATGATTGTGGATTACAGGAAAAGGAGCACCGAGCACGCCCCCATTCTCATCGACGGGGCTGTAGTGGAGCAGGTTGAGAGCTTGAAGTTCCTTGATGTCCACATCACCAACAAACTAACATGGTCCAAGCACACCAAGACAGTTGTGAAGAGGGCACGACAAAACCTATTCCCCCTCAGGAGACTGAAAATATTTGGCATGGGTCTTCAGATCCTCAAAAGGTTCTACAGCTGCACCATCAAGAGCATCCTGACTGGTTGCATCACAGCCTGTTATGGCAACTGCTCGGCCTCCGACCGCAAGGCACTACAGAGGGTAGTGCGTACGGCCCAGTACATCACTGTGGCCAAGCTTCCTGCCATCAGAGGAAGACCCTAAAAATTGTCAGACTCCAGCCACCCTAGTCATAGACTGTTCTCTCTGCTACCGCACGGCCCGTGGTACCGGAGCGCCAAGTTTAGGTCCAAGAGGCTTCTAAACAGCTTCTACCCCCAAGACATAAGACTGCTCAACAGCTACCCAGACTGTTTTCACTGCCCCCCCCCCCCCCCCCCCACACCACCACTCTTTTACGCTGCTGCTACTCTCATGTAATATAATCTATGCACAGTCACTTTAATAACTCTACCTACATGTACATATTACCTCAATTACCTCAACGGTGTTGAGTGCCCCCGCATATTGACTCTGTACCACTACTACCTGTATATAGCTTCACTATTGTTATTTTACTGCTGCTCTTTAAGGTATTAGGTATTTTTCTTAACTGCATTGTTGGTTAAGGGCTTGTAAGTTAGCATTTCACTGTCTACACCTGTTGTATTCTGCACATGTGACATACATTTTTGGGGGATTTGAAGACTTGTTTTTCACCATCTGTTTGTCTATGTGTATGTTTGTGTGAATGTGTTGGTGTGTGTACTCTCTGTGTGTGTGTGTGTGTACTCTCTGTGTGTGTGTGTACTCTCTGTGTGTGTGTGTACTCTGTGTGTGTGTGTGTACTCTCTGTGTGTGTGTACTCTGTGTGTGTGTGTGTACTCTCTGTGTGTGTGTGTACTCTCTGTGTGTGTGTGTGTGTGTACTCTGTGTGTGTGTGTACTCTGTGTGTGTGTACTCTGTGTGTGTGTGTACTCTCTGTGTGTGTGTACTCTGTGTGTGTGTACTCTGTGTGTGTGTGTACTCTGTGTGTGTGTGTGTGTGTACTCTCTGTGTGTGTGTACTCTGTGTGTGTGTACTCTGTGTGTGTGTGTGTACTCTCTGTGTGTGTGTACTCTGTGTGTGTGTGTACTCTGTGTGTGTGTGTGTACTCTCTGTGTGTGTGTACTCTGTGTGTGTGTACTCTCTGTGTGTGTGTGTACTCTGTGTGTGTGTGTGTACTCTCTGTGTGTGTGTACTCTGTGTGTGTGTGTGTACTCTGTGTGTGTGTGTGTACTCTGTGTGTGTGTGTGTACTCTGTGTGTGTGTGTGTACTCTGTGTGTGTGTGTGTACTCTGTGTGTGTGTTGGTTCTGCTCCAGTTTTCAGTGTCAACTGTACGTTCTAACATCTCCTCGTACACCCCGTCGCAGTGTGTCAGTGTGTCTGTGTGTTGTTCCTCGTTCTATGATGGGAGAAGTGTTCCAACTGACTTCGTTCAGACAGTTTGAGCTTCCTGCATAGTTTAAAGTATTTATTTTGTTCCTCATTCTTGTAGGCTTTGTATTTGATAGCTTTTTTGTATGTGTTAAAATGTATGCTTTTGTATTTGTGTGAAAACTGTGTGTGTGCGGGTCTGTAACAAGTAGCTGTATTTGCCATGGCTTCTAGCGAGCCTGTACTTCTCCGTTTTTCCCCCAGTAAAGCTATGATGTGACAGTTTGAACTCAGTAAAGTAAGGGTTGTTAAGTTCAACTGAGCCTTGTGCCCACAGATCCATCATCCTTCCTGTTAGAGTGGTACCCTGTCTGGCCCTGTGTTCTGTCTTTATGAGGGGAAGTGTCGCCATCTACTGGAGTGTGTTGACATTGCATTTATGTGTGAATAATCACAGATCCAATCAACTCTAAAATGCTATAGTAGAGTATTGAAGATATGCAGATCCTTACCTTTGATTATAAATGTAATGATTGTATACTTTAGCTAAAAGTGCTTAATTTAGCCAGCAGGGAACGAGTGTGTTCTGTTTCATTTTGCTTGTTACTTTTTAAAACGTAGTTTATTTTGTTTATTTTTTACTTCACCATATTATGCTGCAGGTTTGGGAACCTATAAGAAACAAAGTGTGTCCTGAGTTTGCTCCTATCCTTTTGTGTTCAGCTGTGTGTGTGTGTGTCATTGTCCTCCTTGTGTTTCTGTGTCTTCCCTGTGTATCTCTTCTTTTTAATGGCTCACCTCTCTGTCTCTCTCTCTCTCTCTCTGTCTCTCTCTCTCCCTCTGTCTCTCTCTGTCTCTCTCTCTGTCTCTCTGTCTCTCTCCCTCTGTCTCTCCCTCTGTCTGTCTCTCTCTCTCTCTCTCTCTCTCTCAGCATCTCCAGTTGTCAGTGCATGGGCTACAGGAAGAGCTGAGAAGTCATAGAGAGATGAACAGTCGTCTGCAACAAGAGAACTCGGGATCTCACACAAACATCTCCACTCACACCGGCTCGAACCGAGAACTCCATATTGAGGACCACCGGGCTGGAATCAGCCCTGGACACAGTCCTGGTCTGGGCCCCAGTCACCTCCACAGCCCTGGGCAAAGACATAGCCCCGGCCCTGGTCAAGGAGTCAGCCCCAGACACAGCCCCAGTAACACCTACAACCATGGGCCCAGAAACAGCCCTGTCCATCCACATAGCCCTGGGTACAGCTCCAACGTCAGACACCACCAAGCTGACATCCACAGCCCTGGGTACAACTCTGGGCCTGGCCCCAGACACAGCCCTGCTAACACTCCCATCCCCTTGTCTAGAAAGAGCCCCAGCCACCTCATCCACAGCCCTGGCCGTTGCCTCAGCCCTCCCAGCAGCCCATGCATGGTCCCTGGGTGCGATGGCTTCTCCTCTCCCCCTCCCCTGGATCTGACGGAGGAGAACTTCAGCCGGCTGCAGTCAGATCACGAACGGCAGGGCAAGGAGCTGTACCTGCTGAGGAAGACCCTGAAAGAGATGGAGCTGAGGATTGACTCCCAGAAACAGACGCTGGGTGCCAGGGACCAGTCCATCCAGAGGCTGCTGGAGATGATCCAGGGAGGAGGGAAGGGTCAGAGAGGCGAGAGGTCAGAGATAATCACCATGGCAACAGCACGCGAGGAGGCGGAGTACCAGGTGGGTCATCTGGAGGAGCAGCTGGACCAGAGGGAGAAAGAGAACCTGCATTTGAGAGAGGTGTGTGTTTCTTTGTGTTTGTCACTATAGCTCAGTGGTTCCCATACTTTGTTTGGCCCACGACCCCATTTTGATACATAAAAAGTCTCGCCACCATGTGAAAAAACAATTATGTAATTAACAGCCAATGTTCACTTTTTAATTTGGTGCTATGGCATTCAATTCAAAAACATTTTAACAGTATTTCTGATTGTCTTCTCAACTCACCATCACATAATTATAATGTGGGGCTATGACAGTCCACTGTAAATTATACTGACATAATCCATCTTAACTCACCACCAATAATGAGATGCGTGTGCTTGAGGCATGTCGCATCAGAGCTTCTTAAAGTCGGGGGGCGTGGTCGACAGTGCGCACCTCATCTCTGCTGTCACATCCAACCTGGATGGATATTTGGTTTTAATGCAGACGAGAGCACAGTGTACCGTCTATCCATACTCCCAAGTACTTGTATGAGGTGAATACCTCAAGCTCTAAACCCTCAGAAGTAGTAATAACACCTTTGGGGAGAGTGGCATTCTTCTTACCAAACCACATTACCTTTGTTTTGGAGGTGTTCAGAACAAGGTTAAGGGCAGAGAAAGCTTGTTGGACACTAAGAAAGCTTTGTTGAGCATTTAACACAAAATCCGGGGAGGGACCAGCTGAATATAGGACTGGATCATCTGCATATAAATGGAGGAGAGAGCTTCCTAGTGCCTGTGCTATGTTGTTGATGTAAATTGAGAAGAGCTTGGGGGCTAGGATCGAGCCTTGGGGTACTCCCTTGGTGACAGGCAGTGGCTGAGACCGCAGATGTTCTGACTTTATACACTGCACTACTTGAGAGAGGTAGTTAGCAAACCAGGCAAAGACCCCTCGGAGACACCAATACTCCTTAGCCGGCCCACAAGAATGGAATGGTCTACCGTATCAAAAGTTATGACCAAGTCAATAAAAATAGCAGGACAACATTGCTTCGAATCAAAATAAGTGACAGTGGTTCAAACTTATACAAATACAGTGCCCTCCTGAATTATTGGCACCCTAGGTAAATAGGAACCAAAATTGCAGTGAAAAAGGTAATTGTTTATCAGCTTGATCTTACATTCAAAATATCATATCAATCTAACCTTTAATTGAGTTAAAATTGTAAAACTAAAATAAACTCATCAAGAAATAATTTTGACCTGAACCTCATTGAAATCCTGTGGGGTTGATCTGAAGAGGAGATTCCACAAGCAGGAACCGAGGACTCTGAAGGATCTGAAGAGGAGATTCCACAAGCAGGAACCGAGGACTCTGAAGGATCTGGAGAGGAGATTCCACAAGCAGGAACCGAGGACTCTGAAGGATCTGAAGAGGAGATTCCACAAGCAGGAACCGAGGACTCTGAAGGATCTGAAGAGGAGATTCCACAAGCAGGAACCGAGGACTCTGAAGGATCTGAAGAGGAGATTCCACAAGCAGGAACCGAGGACTCTGAAGGATCTGGAGAGGAGATTCCACAAGCAGGAACCGAGGACTCTGAAGGATCTGGAGAGGAGATTCCACAAGCAGGAACCGAGGACTCTGAAGGATCTGAAGAGGAGATTCCACAAGCAGGAACCGAGGACTCTGAAGGATCTGGAGAGGAGATTCCACAAGCGGGAACCGAGGACTCTGAAGGACCTGAAGAGGAGATTCCACAAGCAGGAACCGAGGACTCTGAAGGATCTGGAGAGGAGATTCCACAAGCAGGAACCGAGGACTCTGAAGGATCTGGAGAGGAGATTCCACAAGCGGGAACCGAGGACTCTGAAGGATCTGGAGAGGAGATTCCGCAAGCGGGAACCGAGGACTCTGAAGGATCTGGAGAGGAGATTCCACAAGCGGGAACCGGGGACTCTGAAGGATCTGGAGAGGAGATTCCACAAGCGGGAACCGAGGACTCTGAAGGATCTGGAGAGGAGATTCCACAAGCGGGAACCGAGGACTCTGAAGGATCTGAAGAGGAGATTCCACAAGCGGGAACCGAGGACTCTGAAGGATCTGGAGAGGAGATTCCACAAGCGGGAACCGAGGACTCTGAAGGATCTGGAGAGGAGATTCCACAAGCGGGAACCGAGGACTCTGAAGGATCTGGAGAGGAGATTCCACAAGCGGGAACCGAGGACTCTGAAGGATCTGGAGAGGAGATTCCACAAGCGGGAACCGAGGACTCTGAAGGATCTGGACAGGAGATTCCACAAGCGGGAACCGAGGACTCTGAAGGATCTGGAGAGGAGATTCCACAAGCGGGAACCGAGGACTCTGAAGGATCTGGAGAGGAGATTCCACAAGCAGGAACCGAGGACTCTGAAGGATCTGGAGAGGAGATTCCACAAGCGGGAACCGAGGACTCTGAAGGATCTGGAGAGGAGATTCCACAAGCGGGAACCGAGGACTCTGAAGGATCTGAAGAGGAGATTCCACAAGCGGGAACCGAGGACTCTGAAGGATCTGAAGAGGAGATTCCACAAGCAGGAACCGAGGACTCTGAAGGATCTGGAGAGTTTCTGTATGGAGGAATGATCTCAAACCCCTTCCTATGTGTTGTCCCACCTCATCAAACATGATAGGAGACAACTCAGAGCTGTTATCTAGGTGACAAGAGGCTGCACTAAGTACTAAATGCAGGGGTGCCAATAATTGTGACATGCATGTTTTTGAAAAAAATGTTGGAACAATTTTAAATCAATTAAAGGTTAGATTCATATGATATTTTCATTTTAAGATCAAGCTGATAAACAACAATGACTTGATAATTCAGGAGGGCAGTGCAGTAGAATCATGCCATATTTGAAGTAGATAATGGTTAACAAGGTTGGGATGTTGAACAGCCCTTTTAGCCGTGGTATGTCGGACATATACCACACCCCATGTGGCCTTATTTGTTTTTATTATAATGTTGTCGAGGAATGTTGCATAGTCACCTTCTGGTGTAAAAAACATGGAAATTAAAAATGAAAAGCAAAGTTTTATGTGAGAATAGGTATTCGTCTGAAGCCGAAAAAAAAGAAATGAAATTCATGAGCACCACAACGCCTATTGCCCCCATGCTCTACCAAGGTTTTCCAACACACAGCTTTGACCTACTACAGTAGCTATGTTGGTATTGTACTTCAAACTATGTGTAGGCAAGTTGCTTAGGATTCACACCTTCTCAAACAGCCTAATTCATACTCTTCAGAGGGAAACTGGACTTTACAGTGTCCTGCTATTAACATTATTAATACCTGTGTGTGCATGTGTGTGTGTGTTTTATATATTATACTGAATAAAAATATAAACGCACAATTTGAAGTATTGGTCCCGAGGGGGCGCTAGTGAGCAGCAACATGTGAAGACGCGTTTTCTCGGTGCTCAGATCCAGGGCGAACAATTTACTATTAATACTTGACCAAAACCTCCCCCACCGTGTTACTTTTGTAACATTTATTTTGGAATCAAACCCAATTCACTAACATGGCTTTTTTTCTGCCTTTTAACCGTAAAATGTCGAGACAACAGCGGCCGCAGGCCACAAAGGAGCAGGCCTCTGCTGAAGCCTCGGGCTCACCTGACACGGATCCCCCATGACCTAGCCATGGTAATGGGGGTTATCATGAAATCTGAACAGACATGACACCTGTCTGAATAGCCTGGAAGATTCCTTCCAAGATTCCTTGGTTCCTTCCCCAGGCATCATTGTTTCTGTGTCATGTCTGTGTGCTGTTCGAGTTTCATGTTTTGTATTGTGTTCCGTTTATATATTAAAACACTCACTCCCTGAACTTGCTTCCGGACTCTCAGCGCACATCGTTACAGAATGACGCATCGCCTAAGGCGATAGCCAATATCACAGCATCGTTATCTCAGACCGTAGCCCTGTCCAGCTACATATCCACCTTCCGGACAGTACTGTGTCACAACGCACGTGGCGACTTGACCCACTACTACTATCCTGTAGTGCCTTTAAATAATACATATCAACTCACATTGATGTCTTTTTTCAGATCAACAGCACCCCTGACATGTCTCATTCTACTGTGTGGGAGTCGTTAAAAGCATATCTAAAGGGCCAAATGATTTCATACACAGCGTATGACGACAAACAGTGCACATAACGCTAACCTTTATTCTGCCCACTCAACTCTAAAGCCAGAGGCTGTCATCTCTCTTGATGCTGAGAAGGTTTTCGACCGTGTTGAGGGGGAATATTTATTTACAGTACTAGAGAGATTTGGGATTGGCCCGTCATTCCTTTCCTGGATTAAGATTTTGTACTCGTCCCCAGTGGATTCTGTTCGCACCAACAATGTTACCTCCAGCTACTCCAGCTACCTCCAGCTACTTCCCTCTCCACAGGGGGGCCATGCAGGGTTGTTGTCTATCCCCTTTCCTGTTTGATATGGCTATTGAGCCGTTTGCTAACGCCCTGCGGGAGGAGGAGAGGATTAAGGGAATATTGAGGGGCAACATAACTCACAAGGTGTCCTTATATGCAGACACGCTTATTTTATACATCTCTAACCCTGTGGAGTCTATACCCTATCTCTTGGCCATGCTACAAGGTTTTGGGACATTCTCTGGTTATAGTTAAATCTAACAAAATGTGTGCTCCTCCCTATTAATCAGTTAGCAGAAGGAATTGGGTATGCTAATTTCCCATTTAAGGTGGAGCATCCGGTCTTTACTTATTTGGGGAAAGTGGTCACACGCTTATTTAAGGCTTTGTTTAAACCTAACTTCACAACACTCCTGGAGCGCACTAAGCAGGATTTCATAAGGTGGTCGTCTCTTCCTATTTAATGAACAGGTTGCATTAATTCTGTCAAGATGACTGTACTACCTAGGTTTTTGTACTTATTCCAAATGATCCCCATTTTTCTGCCAAAGTCGATGTTCAAACAGCTGGACAGCTACATTTCCAACTTCATTTGGAATAAGTCAAATCCACCAATGAGAAAGGTATATCTAGAGAGACCAAAGCCTGCAGGTCTAATCTTTTACACTACTACTGGTCAGCAAATATATCTAAATGTGTTTATTGGGTTTCTACATTTGAAAACAAGGAGTCCCAACTTAGGCCATCATGGAGTTATAGTCAAGCCTTCCAACTTCTCCAGTCTCGTTCCTGTGCTCCCCAATGCCTGATTTACCTAGTTAAATAAAAAGAAATGCCCATTAACCTTGCCACCCATGTTTTGAACCCCATTGTTCAGAACTCCCTTAAAATCTTGTCCCAATTTCCAAAGTCACTTTAGCCTTAAACAAGCTGCTTCTCTCCATTAACAATCATCTCTTCCCAGCGTCACAGATTGACACGGCATTCCAATTCTGTCGTAGGAACGGTCTGGTGTTTTGTTGTAACCTATTTGTTAATAATTCATTCGATACTCTGAGGGTTGACCATAACATTCCTAATACCCACTTTTAGATACCTGCAAACTCGCAGCTTTGCCAAAAAACGTTTCCCTTCATTTCCACTCGAACCCACTAAGTGTCCAGTCGAGAGGTGCTTAGATCTTAACCCTTATCTGAAGGGCACAATCTACAGATTATACGACATAGTACAGAACATTAATCCGCCTTCCTTTGCAAATACAAAATTGGCATTTTGCAAGACATAGCAAGACTGGCCCTCAACCATCACGGTCACCTAATAATCCCCAGTTTACAATTGGCTCATTCATCCCCCTCCTCTCCCCTGTAACTATTCCCCAGGTCGTTGCTGCAAATGAGAATGTGTTCTCAGTCAACTTACCTGGTAAAATAACGGATAAATAAAAAAATAAAAAATAAAAAATAGCCGGCGAGCTACCTGATGATATATGGCAACAAAGTATTGAGCGTATCCACACATAATTTTGCATAAGGCATGGGCTTATTTAGTTTAAGGTTTTGCACTGACTCCATTACTCAAATGACAGATTGGCAAAAATATACCCAAATGTTGACCCCAAGTGCCACCAGAGTCCAGCGACTGTGGTACATGTTTTGGTCATGCCAATCTTTGAGTGGCCTCTGCCTCAAAAATGGGGTCCCATTCTCACATACATTTGAAGTCAGAAGTTTACATAAACTTAGGTTGGAGTAATTAAAACTCGTTTTTCAACCACTCAACAAATGTCTTGTTAACAAACTATAGTTTTGGCAAGTCAGTTAGGACTTTTTCCAACAATTGTTTACAGACAGATTATTTCACTTATAATTGACTGTATCACAATTCCAGTGGGTCAGAATATACACTAAGTTGACAGTGCCTTTAAACAGCTTGGAAAATTCCAGAAAATGATGTTGTGACTTTAGAAGCTTCTGTTAGGCTAATTGACATCATTTGAGTCAATTGGAGGTGGACCTGTGGATGTATTTCAAGACCTACCTTCAAACTCAGTGCTTCTTTGCTTGACATCATGGAAAATTAAAAGAAATTAGCCTATCTGCCCCAAAAAATTGTAGACCTCCACAAGTTTAGTTCATCCTTGGGAGCAATTTCCAAATGCCTGAAGGTACCACGTTCATCTGTACAAACAATAGCACGCAAGTACAAACACCATGGGATCACGCAGCCGTCATACCGCCCAGGAAGGAGACGCGTTGTCTCCTAGAGATGAACATACTTTGGTGCGAAAAGTGCAAATCAATCACAGAACAATAGCAAAGGACTTTTGTATCTATATCCACAGTAAAACGCGTCCTGTATCGACATAACCTGAAATGCCGCTCAGCAAGGAAGAAGCCACTGCTCCAAAACTGCCTTAAAAAAGCCAGACTACGGTTTGCAACTGCACATGGCGACAAAGATCATAATTTTTGGAGAAATGTCCTCTGGTCTGATGAAAGAAAAATAGAACTGTTTGGCCATAATGACCATCGTTATGTTTGGAGGAAAAAGGGGGAGGCTTGCAAACTGAAGAACACCGTCCCAACCGTGAAGCACGGGGGTGGCAGCATCATGTTGTGGGGGTGCTTTGCTGCAGGAGGGACTGGTGCCCTTCACAAAATAGATGGCATCATAAGGAAGGAAATGTATGTGGATATATTGACATCTCAAGACATCAGTCAGGAAGTTAAAGCTTGGTCGCAAATGGGTCTTCCAAATGGACAGTGACCCCAAGCATACTTCCAAAGTTGTGGCAAAATGGCTTAAGGACAAAAAAGTCAAGGTATTGGAGTGGCCATCACAAAGCCCTGACGTCAATCCTATAGAAAATGTGTGGGCAGAACTGAATAATCGGAGGCCTACAAACCTGACTCAGTTACACCAGCTCTGTCAGGAGGAATGGGCCAAAATTCACCCAACTCATTGTGGGAAGCTTGTGGAAGGCTACCCGACACGTTTGACCCAAGTTAAACAATTTAAAGGCAATGCTACCAAATACTAATTGAGTGTATGTAATCTTCTGACCAACTGTGAATGTGATGAAAGAAATAAAAGCTGAAATAAATCTTTCTCTCTTCTCTCTACTATTATTCTGTGGTGATCCTAACTGACCTAAGACAGGGAAATTTTACTTGGATTAAATGTCAGGAATTGTGAAAACTGAGTTTAAATGTATTTGGCTTAGGTGTATGTAAACTTCCGACTTCAACTGTATGTGTAATACAACTGTTAGCCCCAACTTGGTCATTGCCATTTTTGGGGTACTTCCCCTAGACCATCGCCTCTGGAGAAGGTTAGGTATACTGTACTTGGGTCCCGACAAAAGTTAGACTTAACCTGGTCCCCAGTAATACAATACGTGGAGAGCCAGTCTTTTACTTAGTGTAACTTGCGTTGTTTGGTGAGCAGTCATGTCTGTTCTAGTGGCCATTTGTGCTGAATTTTTATAGAACTTTTGGTCTGTTGTTTTTGTTTCTCTTACTGTTTGTTTCTGTTTTTCTTTCCTATTTAACTTATTTTCATAAATGCCTTGGTGGGTGGGCGGGTGGGTGGATGGGTGGGTGGATGGGTGGGTGGGTGGGTGGGTGGGTGGATGGATGGGAGAATGAGGGGTTGGGGTTTTACTGTTTTTGTTGTTATATCTGGAAATCTCTAAATAAAGTTCAAGAAATTAAAAATAAAGTGTTGGTCCCATGTTTCATGAGCTGAAATAAAAAAAATGAAATAAAAAATACCTGAAATTTTCCATACGCACAAAAATTCGTATTTCTCTCAAATTCTGTGCACAAATTTGTTTGCATTCATGTTAGTGAGCATTTTATCCTTTGTCAAGACAATCCATCCACCTGACAGGTGTGGCATATCAATGCTTGGGACAAAAAAAGAGCACTTTAAAATGTGCAATTATGTCGCACAGCACAATGCCACAGATGTCTAAAGTTTTGAGGGAGTGTGCAATCGGCATGCTGACTGCAGGAATGTCCACCAGAGCTGTTGCCAGAGAATTCAATGTTCATTTCTCTTCCATAAGCTGTGTCCAATGTCGTTATAGAGAATTTGTCAGTACGTCCAATCGGTCTAACAACCACAGACCACGTGTAACCACGCCAGCCCAGGACCTCCACATCCGGCTTCTTCACCTGCGGGATTGTCTGAGGGGGGTGCTGAGGAGTATTTCTGTCTGTAATAAAGCCCTTTTGTAGGGAAAAACTCATTCTAATTGGCTGGGCCTGGCTTACCAGTGGGTGGGCCTGGCTGCCAAGTGGGTGGGCCTATGCCATGGCTGTCATGTGAAATCCATAGATTAGGGCATAATTAATTTATTTTAATTGACTGAATTCCTTATATGAACTGAGTAACATCTTTTGAAATTGTTACATGTTCCGTTTTTGTTCAGTATAGTTTTGGCTGTATTTATTTTTTGATATCGGCCTATTGTAAATGTGTATTATTGTTGCGCCGCCATCTTTATTACAAAAATAAATACAAGTACAAACATTACTTTAAGCTACATATTATTTTGACGAGGTAATAAACTGTCCATTGATCAGCACAGAAATGGATAAACAGGACCGTGTTCAAAACGCTAGTGGTTCTAAGCTTAATTCAATATTACACAGGTAAACTAAGAGTTACTGACATCAGGACTGTAGACGGGCTCTGTGTATCTGAGCTACTACGTCCAACACACCACCACCTGTTGTTATGCTGGGCACCTACTGACCCACAAAAATGTTATGTTTTGTTTTTTCCAGTGACATGTTTTGCTATAATAAAGGTTTAAGGAAATACAGGCATGCTCCACATTACTACAAGACAAAACAGCTCAATCACACTTGATGGTCTTGCTTTAATTTAATTTTAAAAAACTTGAAAGGTGGCGTATTGTCTTATTGTTGTGTGTGAAGAATCCAATACTTTACCTTGTATGTGGTACAAATCCCATTATTGTGGGAGCACCTCCTCTAAGAGTATGAATGAGGCTGTTTATGAAGGTTTGAATCCTAAACAACCTGCCTACACATAGTGTGAAGTACAATACCAACATAGCTACTGTAGTAGGTCAAAGCTGTGTGCTGTAAAACCTTGGTAGAGCATGGGGGCAATAGGCGTTGTGGTGCTCATGTGAATTTCCTTTCTTTTGCAGTTTCGGACCAATGCCTATTCTAACTGAACTTATTTTTGTGTTTTTAATTAGTGGTAATGCTCAGCCTCACGCTCTGACACCATGACCAACCGTGCACCATTGTCTCTGTCTGTGTTCACCATCATCATGTCATTCATGGGCTGATGTAATCACTGATTACTAAAAAAATACACATACTATACTTAAAATAGACATTACTACCAAAATACACATACTATACTTAAAATAGACATTACTAACAAAATACACATACTATTCTTAAAATAGACATTACTAACAAAATACACATACTATACTTAAAATAGACATTGCTAACAAAATACACATACTATACTTAAAATAGACATTGCTAACAAAATACACATACTATACTTAAAATAGACATTGCTAACAAAATACACATACTATACTTAAAATAGACATTACTACCAAAATACACATACTATACTTAAAATAGACATTACTACCAAAATACACATACTATACTTAAAATAGACATTACTACCAAAATACACATACTATACTTACAATATACATTACTAACAAAATACATATACTATTCTTAAAATAGACATTATTACCAAAATACACATACTATACTTAAAATATACATTGCTTAAAAATACACATACTATACTTAAAATATACATTACTAACAAAATACACATACTATACTTAAAATAGACATTACTAACAAAATACATGTACTATTCTTAAAATAGACATTATTACCAAAATACACATACTATACTTAAAATATACATTGCTTAAAAATACACATACTATACTTAAAATATACATTACTAACAAAATACACATACTATACTTAAAATATACATTACTAACAAAATACACATACTATACTTAAAATATACATTGCTTAAAAATACACATACTATACTTAAAATTACTAACAAAATACACATACTATACTTAAAATATACATTGCTTAAAAATACACAAGGCCTCATGAATGCATAAACATACACACGCACGCATTCACACACATTCACATGTACAAACATGCTCACACAGTTCAGGTCTTGGACAGGAATAGGTTGCTCCATGCTCCTCAGTCCAGGTCTTGGACAGGAATAGGTTGCTCCATGCTCCTCAGTCCAGGTCTTGGACAGGAATAGGTTGCTCCATGCTCCTCAGTCCAGGTCTTGGACAGGAATAGGTTGCTCCATGCTCCTCAGTCCAGGTCTTGTTTATTTTTAACTCCTAAATCTTCTTAGCCTTTAATTTCTCTACCTCTCTCTGTCAGAGAGGGTGTGTGTGTGTGTGTGTGTGTGTGTGTGTGTGTGTGTGTGTACACACTTCTGGGGCCAGTTGGCTTACTACGTCACACCTCTTGCTGCACAGGTAGCTGATGGGATATCCGCCCGTGCCGGGTGTTTGGTTGTCGTGGGGATTTAGTTCGAGAGTAGCGTGGGGTTTCGGGCCCACGCTAGGATGCTATGTGTGAGTGTGTGTGAGCGAGTGAGACTGTGTGTGTGTGTGTGTGTGAGCGAGAGAGACTGTGTGTGTGAGCTAGAGAGACTGTATGTGTGTGTGGGGACCTAGCCATGCGGTGTGTATAGAGGGTGAGTAACGGTTCCTGTGTATACCCAACCGTGTGTGAGAGAGTGTGTGCTATTTATAACTGGATTTCAGCTTATCAGCAGCTAGCGTAGAGTTAAAGGAGAAAGTGGGGAGAGGGTGAGGGGAGGAGAGAGAGGGGGAGGTAAGGCGAGGAGAGAGAGAGGGAGGTAAGGCGAGGAGAGAGAGAGGGAGGTAAGGTGAGGAGAGAGAGGGGGAGGTAAGGCGAGGGGTGGAGAGAGAGGGGGGGGTAAGGCGAGGGGTGGAGAGAGAGGGGGAGGTAAGGCGAGGGGAGGAGGAGAGAGAGGGGGAGGTAAGGCGAGGGGTGGAGGAGAGAGAGGGGGAGGTAAGGCGAGGGGAGGAGAGAGAGGGGGAGGTAAGGCGAGGGGTGGAGAGAGAGGGGGAGGTAAGGCGAGGGGTGGAGAGAGAGGGGGAGGTAAGGCGAGGGGTGGAGAGAGAGGGGGAGGTAAGGCGAGGGGTGGAGAGAGAGGGGGAGGTAAGGCGAGGGGAGGAGAGAGAGGGGGAGGTAAGGCGATGGGTGGAGAGAGAGGGGGAGGTAAGGCGATGGGTGGAGAGAGAGGGGGAGGTAAGGCGAGGGGTGGAGAGAGAGGAGGAGGTAAGGCGAGGGGTGGAGAGAGAGGGGGAGGTAAGGCGAGGGGTGGAGAGAGAGGAGGAGGTAAGGCGAGGGGTGGAGAGAGAGGGGGAGGTAAGGCGAGGGGAGGAGAGAGAGGGGGAGGTAAGGCGATGGGTGGAGAGAGAGGGGGAGGTAAGGCGAGGGGTGGAGAGAGAGGGGGAGGTAAGGCGAGGGGTGGAGAGAGAGGAGGAGGTAAGGCGAGGGGTGGAGAGAGAGGGGGAGGTAAGGCGAGGGGTGGAGAGAGAGGAGGAGGTAAGGCGAGGGGTGGAGAGAGAGGGGGAGGTAAGGCGAGGGGTGGAGAGAGAGGGGGAGGTAAGGCGAGGGGTGGAGAGAGAGGGGGAGGTAAGGCGAGGGGTGGAGAGAGGGGGAGGTAAGGCGAGGGGAGGAGAGAGAGGGGGAGGTAAGGCGGGGGGTGGAGAGAGAGGGGGAGGTAAGGCGAGGGGAGGAGAGAGAGGGGGAAGTAAGGCGAGGGGTGGAGAGAGGGGGGGAGGTAAGGCGAGGGGAGGAGAGAGAGGGTGGGAGGTAAGATGAGGGGAGGAGAGAGAGGGGGAGGTAAGGCGAGGGGTGGAGAGAGAGGGGGAGGTAAGGCGAGGGGAGGAGAGAGAGGGTGGTAGGTAAGGCGAGGGGAGGAGAGAGAGGGTGGGAGGTAAGGCGAGGGGAGGAGAGAGAGGGGGAGGTAAGGCGGGGGGTGGAGAGAGAGGGGGAGGTAAGGCGAGGGGTGGAGAGAGGGGGAGGTAAGGCGAGGGGTGGAGAGAGAGGGGGAGGTAAGGCGAGGGGAGGAGAGAGAGCGGGAGGTAAGGCGAGGGGTGGAGAGAGAGGGGGAGGTAAGGCGAGGGGGGGAGAGAGAGGGTGGGAGGTAAGGCGAGGGGAGGAGAGAGAGGGGAAGGTAAGGCAAGGGGTGGAGAGAGAGGGGGAGGTAAGGCGAGGGGTAGAGAGAGAGGGGGAGACTGGGTGGGAGACGGGTGTTTTTCTTGGGTAGAAAAACAGAGTTTGTTTGGATGAATATGAATCTATGATTAATGAGTGAAAACACAGCGACCGCCCTGATTGAGAGAGGAGGGGGATTGTTGGGTTCTTTTGTTCCTCTACCCTCTGATGCGGAGATGGTTTGTGTGTGCATGTGCATACTTATAATGGTAGTTATCAACAAGGTATCCTCATTCATTCTGTGCAGCTATAGACATCGAACGTCAGAGATGATTTATACTTGCACATATGAGAATACTTGATCAGCATTACCAGTGCAATTTAGATTAGGCCTATCAAGATATTTTGTAGAACTAATGTGAAGAACGAAAGACTGAAAAGCTGAAGAGTGAAAATGCAGAGGAATGCAAATAGGGTCCATGCTAACAAGTACCTTACTTAACTTGTGAGTGAGGGGTTAGGTATTGGTGGTGGTACACTTGTCATCGTTAGTGGAGTAAAGTGTGTGTGTGTGTGTTTTTGTGTGTGTGTGTCTATGCAAGGCCGGTTTGTATTAAGAGGGTGCTACTCTTCGTTAATTTAATTAGCTCCAAAGGAAACGAGCTCAACCACCTTTCATTACTGCACCCATTACTCTCCTTTAAATGACCTGCCCTGTTTAGTTTTTGGCCAGATAGTAAATGCCTCAATTTTCTCCTCACCTTTTATTTTCTCTTTTCAACAGGATAGAGGGCAGAGAGGGTCTTTTTCAATCCTTAGTGTAGTCAAGGGGGTGTGGTGGGGGGGGGGGGGGGGTGTCCCGCAGCTCTTCAGTTGTATTAAGTCAATTAGCACCACATGTTTTTGTTTATATTATCATATTTTCTTTAAGTTGAATTCCTATTGCGCTCACTGACTGTCTTTGTGGAAAGGTTTAGTTGGGGGGGCTCAGTTTGTGTAATTGGGGGGAGAGCATGAGCCCAACCAAGCTGTTTAAATCCGTCTCTGTCTCTCAATTCAATTTAATTCAAGGGGCTTTATTGGCATGGGAAACATGTGTTAACATTGCCAAAGCACGTGAGGTAGATAATATACAAAAGTGAAATAAACAATAAAAATGAACAGTAAACATTACACTCACAAAAGTTCCAAAAGAATAAAGACATTACAAATGTCATATTATGTATATATACAGTGTTGTAACGATGTGCAAATAGTTAAGGTACAAAAGGGAAAATAAATAAGCATAAATATGAGTTGTATTTACAATGGTGTTTGTTCTTCACTGGTTGCCCTTTTCTTGTGGCAACAGGTCACAAATATTGCTGCTGTGATGGCACACTGTGGAATTTCACCCAGTAGATATGGGAGTTTATCAAAATCGGGTTTGTTTTCAAATTCCTTGTGGATTTGTGTAATCCGAGGGAAATATGTGTCTCTAATATGGTTATACATTTGTCAGGAGGTTAGGAAGTACAGCTCAGTTTCCACCTCATTTTGTGGGCAGTGTGCACATAGGCAGACCTGGCTCTCAAGAGAAGACAGGCTATGGCGACTTTTCTCAATAGCAAGGCTATGCTCACTGAGTCTGCACATAGTCAAAGCTTTCCTTAAGTTTGGGTCAGTCACAGTGGTCAGGTATTCTGCCACTGTGTACTCTCTGTTTAGGGCCAAATAGCATTCTAGTTTGTTAATTCTTTCCAATCTGTCAAGTAATTATCTTTTTGTTTTCTCATGATTTGGTTGGGTCTAATTGTGTTGCTGTCCTGGGGCTCTGTTGTGTCTGTTTGTGTTTGTGAACAGAGCCCCAGGACCAGCTTGCGTAGGGGACTCTTCTCCAGGTAAATTTCTCTGTAGGTGATGGCTTTGATATGTAAGGTTTGGGAACCGCTTCCTTTTAGGTGGTTGTAGAATTTAACGTCTCTTTTCTGGATTTTGATAATTAGTGGCTCTTTTCTGGATTTTGATAATTAGTGGCTATCTGCTCTGCATGCATTATTTGGTGTTCTACGTTGTACACAGAGGATATTTTTGCAGAATACTGCATGCAGAGTCTCAATTTGGTATTTGTCCCATTTTGTGAATTCTTGGTTGGTGAGCAGACCCCAGACCTTACAACCATAAAGGGCAATGGGTTCTATAACTGATTCAAGTATTTTTTGCCAGATCCTAATTGGTATGTTTAATTTTATGTTCCTTTTGATGGCATAGAATGTCCTTCTTGCCTTGTCTCAGATCGTTCACAGCTTTGTGGAAGTTACCTGTCTCTCTCTCTGTCTGTCTGTCTCTCTCTCTGTCTCTCTGTCTCTGTGTCTTTGTGTCTCTCTGTGTGTGTCTCTCTTTCTCTCTCTGTCTGTCTCTCTGTGTCTCTCTCTCTCTCTCTCTGTCTCTCTGTCTGTCTGTCTCCCTCACTCTCTCTGTCTGTCTCTCTGTCTCTCTCTCTCTCTCTCTCTCTCTCTCTCTCTCTCTCTCAATTCAATTCAATTCAATTCAAGGGGCTTTATTGGCATGGGAAACATGTGTTAACATTGCCAAAGCAAGTGAGGTAGGTAATATACAAAAGTCAAATAAACAATAAAAATGAACAGTAAACATTACACATACAGAAGTTTCAAAACAATAAAGACATTACAAATGTCATATTATATATATGCAGTGTTGTAACAATGTACAAATGGTTAAAGCACACAAGTTAAAATAAATAAACATAAATATGGGTTGTATTTACAGTGGTGTTTGTTCTTCACTGGTTGCCCTTTTCTTGTGGCAACAGGTCACAAATCTTGCTGCTGTGATGGCACACTGTGGAATTTCACCCAGTAGATATGGGAGTTTATCAAAATTGGATTTGTTTTCGAATTCCTTGTGGATCTGTGTAATCTGAGGGAAATATGTCTCTCTAATATGGTCATACATTGGGCAGGAGGTTAGGAAGTGCAGCTCAGTTTCCACCTCATTTTGTGGGCAGTGTGCACATAGCCTGTCTTCTCTTGAGAGCCATGTCTGCCTACGGCGGCCTTTCTCAATAGCAAGGCTATGCTCACTGAGTCTGTACATAGTCAAAGCTTTCCTTAAGTTTGGGTCAGTCACAGTGGTCAGGTATTCTGCCACTGTGTACTCTCTGTTTAGGGCCAAATAGCATTCTAGTTTGCTCTGTTTTTTTGTTAATTCTTTCCAATGTGTCAAGTAATTATCTTTTTGTTTTCTCATGATTTGGTTGGGTCTAATTGTGCTGTTGTCCTGGGGCTCTGTGGGGTGTGTTTGTGTTTGTGAACAGAGCCCTAGGACCAGCTTGCTTAGGGGACTCTTCTCCAGGTTCATCTCTCTGTAGGTGATGGCTTTGTTATGGAAGGTTTGGGAATCGCTTCCTTTTAGGTGGTTGTAGAATTTAACGGCTCTTTTCTGGATTTTGATAATTAGTGGGTATCGGCCTAATTCTGCTCTGCATGCATTATTTGGTGTTCTACGTTGTACACGGAGGATATTTTTGCAGAATTCTGCATGCAGAGTCTCAATTTGGTGTTTGTCCCATTTTGTGAAATCTTGGTTGGTGAGCGGACCCCAGACCTCACAACCATAAAGGGCAATGGGCTCTATGACTGATTCAAGTATTTTTAGCCAGATCCTAATTGGTATGTTGAAATTTATGTTCCTTTTGATGGCATAGAAGGCCCTTCTTGCCTTGTCTCTCAGATCGTTCACAGCTTTGTGGAAGTTACCTGTGGTGCTGATGTTTAGGCCGAGGTATGTATAGTTTTTTGTGTGCTCTAGGGCAACGGTGTCTAGATGGAATTTGTGGTCCTGGTGACTGGACCTTTTTTGGAACACCATTATTTTGGTCTTACTGAGATTTACTGTCAGGGCCCAGGTCTGACAGAATCTGTGCAGAAGATCTAGGTGCTGCTGTAGGCCCTCCTTGGTTGGTGACAGAAGCACCAGATCATCAGCAAACAGTAGACATTTGACTTCGGATTCTAGTAGGGTGAGACCGGGTGCTGCAGACTGTTCTAGTGCCCGCGCCAATTCTCTCTCTCTCTCTCTCTCTCTCTCTGTCTGTCTCTCTGTCTCTCTCTCTCTCTCTCTCTCTCTCTCTCTCTCTCTCTCTCTCTCTCTCTCTCTCTCTCTCTCTGTGTCTTTGTGTCTCTCTCTCTGTGTCTTTGTGTCTCTCTCTCTCTCTCTCTCTCTCTCTCTCTCTCTCTCTCTCTCTCTCTCTCTCTCTCTCTCTCTCTCTCTCTCTCTCTCTCTCTCTCTCTCTCTCTCTCTCTCTCTCTCTCTGTGTCTCGTATCCTTTACAACAGGACTGACAGATCTTACCCAAATGTGTAGAATTGAACCATCTGGCTGGTGTGAAAGTCTAGTAAAAGAGTAGTGCTCCCGGTATTGCATATTACTGTGTGTGTGTGGGGTGTAACTCCCCTGTTTCCTGGTGTGGTACAGAGCTGTCAGATTGTGTTATGTCTGTCAGAAGTGAGAAGGAACAGACACAGCACCATCATACAGGCACTTGTATGTGCACACCTGTCTGTGTGCTTGTCTAAGGACCCCACACACTTTATTTATTTTATATCTCATTTTAATTCCTGGATTTTCTGAGGGGTTTCCCTGACCTGAGCTGCTCTTTCCTTAAATAGCCCCGTGTGTGTGTGTGTGTGTGTGTGTGTGTGTGTGTGTGTGTGTGTGTGTGTGTGTGTGTGTGTGTGTGTGTGTGTGTGTGTGTGTGTGTGTGTGTGTGTGTGTGTGTGTGTGTGTGTGTGTGTGTGTGCGTGCGTGCGTGCATTTACACTAAGGTAAATCCACCCATGGCTTTTTTTGCAATACTTAACTTCTCCACTGAGTGGCAGGATTTAACCAGGTTTTATACAGGGTCCTTTTATTTATATTTTATTTAACCTTTATTTAACTAGGCATGTCAGTTAAGAACATTATTATTTACTATGACGGCTAACCCCGGCGAAACCCGGATGACGCTGGGCCAATTGTGCGCCGCCCTATGGGACTCCCAATCACGGCCGGTTGTGATACAGCCTGGAATCGAACCAGGGTCTGTAGTGACGTCTCTAGCATTGAGATGCAGTCTCTTAGACCGCTTTGCCACTCGGGAGCCACTTGACTGGTGTTTTACTCTTATCACAGGCTCAGTGAGAGACAGGATCTGTAAAGTGTCCACTGAGGCCATCGATAGCAGCAAGCAACACACACACGCACACGCACACACAGACTGTCAGAGGCATAAATCTAGGCCTAATCGACTCTCCCCAGCCGTTTCTTCCCACAGGACCCAATAATAACAGGCGCTGCGCTGGCCTATTCCTCCCCCAGCCTGAACCCAGCAGGCTCCCCCAGCCTGAACCCAGCAGGCTCCCCCAGCCTGAACCCAGCAGGCTCCCCCAGCCTGAACCCAGCAGGCTCCCCCAGCCTACCCAGCAGGCTCCCCCAGCCTGAACCCAGCAGGCTCCCCCAGCCTGAACCCAGCAGGCTCCCCCAGCCTGAACCCAGCAGGCCCCCCCAGCCTGAACACACTTAAAAACAAATAAACACACCTTTTCCCAGCTATTCTCTTTGGAATCTAGCATTAGAAGACTGCGTGAGAATGGGAGTGAGTAGGACGGGCAGAACCAACGTCCTCCAGCTCTCCTGTTTTCACAGGGCTTGTTTCAGGGGCTGACCTGGCTGTTTTTGGCTGCTTCTGACAGAGGTCTCTTTCTCTCTCTCTCACCCCCAATCTCTTACCCTCTCTCTTTCTTTTTTTAAAACCTTCTGACTGAAACATCAGAAATGTCAGTTGTTCAGACCATTGATGGGAAATGTGGGAGTTCTACTTTCTGAGCCAATCCCTTCATTAACTCTCCTGTCCTGTCCTCTGCCCTCCTGTCCTGTCCTCTCCTGTTCTATCCTATCCTGTCCTGTCCTCTGCCCTCCTGTCCTCTCCTGTCCTATCCTGTCCTCTGCTCTGTTGTCCTGTCCTCTCCTTTCCTGTCCTCTCCTGTCCTCTGCTGTCCTCTCCTGTCCTCTGCTATCCTCTCCTGTCCTATCCTGTTCTCTGCTATCCTCTCCTGTCCTCTGCTCTTTTGTCCTGTCCTCTCCTTTCCTGTCCTCTGCTGTCCTCTCCTATCCTCTGCTATCCTCTCCTGTCCTCTCCTGTCCTCTGCTATCCTCTCATGTCCTCTCCTCTCCTGTCCTCTGCTGTCCTCTCCTGTCCTCTGCTATCCTCTCCTGTCCTCTCCTGTCCTCTCCTGTCCTCTGCTATCTTCTCCTGTCCTCTCCTCTCCTGTCCTCTGCTATCCTCTCCTGTCCTCTGCTATCCTCTCCTGTCCTGTCCTCTCCTGTATTTTTATATTTATTCTGGATCCCCATTACTTGATAGAGCAGCTACTCTTCCTGGGGTTCAATCACAATTATATACAATAAAACAATACATAACAGAACACATTATTACACTCTACCACAACATATCTACAATACAACACATTATTACACTCTACCACTACATATCTACAATACAACACATTATTACACTCTACCACAACATATCTACAATACAACACATTATTACACACTACCACAACATATCTACAATACAACACATTATTACACTCTACCACAACATATCTACAATACAACACATTATTACACACTACCACAACATATCTACAATACAACACATTATTATACACTACTCTACTACAACATATCTACAATACAACACATTATTACACTCTACCACAACATATCTACAATACAACACATTATTACACTCTACCACAACATATCTACAATACAACACATTATTACACACTACCACAACATATCTACAATACAACACATTATTACACACTACACTACCACAACATATCTACAATACAACACATTATTACACTCTACCACAACATATCTACAATACAACACATTATTACACACTACACTACCACTACATATCTACAATACAACACATTATTACACACTACCACAACATATCTACAATACAACACATTATAACACACTACTACAACATATCTACAATACAACACATTATTACACACTACTACAACATATCTACAATACAACACATTATTACACACTACTACAACATATCTACAATACAACACATTATTACACACTACTCTACCACTACATTTTACATTTACATTTAAGTCATTTAGCAGACGCTCTTATCCAGAGCGACTTACAAGTTGGAGTACATATCTACAATACAACACATTATTACACTCTACCACAACATGTCTACAATACAACACATTATTACACACTACACTACCACAACATGTCTACAATACAACACATTATTACACACTACTACACACTACACTACCACAACATGTCTACAATACAACACATTATTACACACTACCACAACATATCTACAATACAACACATTATTACACACTACTCTATACCACAATATTTCTACAATACAACACAGTATTACACACTACTCTACTACAACATATCTACAATACAACACATTATTACACACTACCACAACATATCTACAATACAACACATTATTACACACTACCACAACATATCTACAATACAACACATTATTACACACTACACTACACCTTTCTTCTCCTGTCCTCTCTTTTCCTGTCACTCCTGTCCTCTCCTGTCCTCTTTTCCTGTCATCTCCTGTCCTCTCCTGTCCTCTCCTGTCCTCTTTTCCTGTCATCTCCTGTCCTCTCTTGTCCTCTCTTTTCCTGTCCTCTTGTCCTCTCTTTTCCTGTCCTCTCCTGTCCTCTCTTTTCCTGTCCTCTTGTCCTCTCTTTTCCTGTCATCTCCTGTCCTCTCTTGTCCTCTCTTTTCCTGTCCTCTTGTCCTCTCTTTTCCTGTCCTCTCCTGTCCTCTCTTTTCCTGTCATCTCCTGTCCTCTCTTTTCCTGTCACTCCTGTCTTCTTCTGTCCTGTCCTCTCTTGTCCTGTCCTTTCGTATCCAGTCCTCTCCTATCCTCTCTTCTCTTGTCCTCTCCTCTTTGGTCTGGTTCATATTACCGTTCATCCTGCAAGTATTATAGTTACCTCTCCATCTTTGGTTTGGAGACACACACACACACACACACACACACACACACACCCACACACACACACACACACACACCTCTTGCTGCAGGCTGATATGGTATCTGTTGTGGTTTGACTAATTGGCGTGTTGTAGTCTGGTCTCTTCAGACGGAACTCTTTAAGAGCTGTCTCCTGATTCGCTGTTCTCTCTCTCCACTAACGAAGCCTCTCAGCTGTCATTAAAACTCCACTGTAAATACCAGCAAACTCACACACACATACACACATGCACCCTGAGCACCGCATACTCGCCACGCTCTGTTGAGCCCCCAGAATGTTGGAGCGGAAAAGTTTATCGGGACAAAATTATACCCCTCCAATCCCCTCTCCCCTCTCTCTCATCCCTCCCCCATATCTGGAGAGCTTTGATTTTCTCAGATTTTCCCTTTTGTCTTTTGAATGTGCACTTAAAGCCTATAGCTGATAGGCAGACACATTTAAACACATGGGATCTTTTTGTCTACTCGTGCGATTGAAGTCCCCACTCTTTCTGATGGTGAAGGGTGTGTGTAATTGGTCAGGGGGTGTGTCTATGACGCCAGTGCCTCTGGGCTACAGTTAAACCTTTGGTTCATTTCCTTTGGTACAGGATGCATTATAGCATTACATTTGATGCTATTTGTTCCATATGCCCGCTGCTTTAACACATACGGACCAGAGCCATGCTTTGATGACATGCTCTCAATGAGTTCATGGTGCAGCCACTTGTTACAAGATTGGTTAGATCCATACTTTTATATTTCTATATGATGACTGAACACACATCCACACACATTCAGACACGCTCACACACACACACACACACACACACACACACACACACACACACACACACACACACACACACACACACACACACACACACACACACACACACACACACACACACACATTCAGACACGTTCACTCACACACACTGCTGTTGGACCTTGCATTGTTCTCCTTAAACACACTCACTCACACACACTCTGCTGTTGGACCTTGCATTGTTCTCCTTAAACACTCTCACTCACACACACTCTGCCAGGAGGGGATTACAAGTGGCGTGGATTCTTTGTGTGTGTGTGCGTGTGTGCGCGTGCGCGTCCTGGCTCTGTCTGAGGTCTACTCTGACAACCAGTAATACTCTCACATCCAGAGTGAACACGCTTGACAAGATAAGCCTCACACACTCTCCTTAGTAGAGTCATGTAAGATACGTTCACACGTGTGTGTGTGTGTGTTACATCTGGGATATAATCATACATATGGAAGGTCAATTTGGAATTAATATTAGTCTGGTCTGATGAATGGTCTGGTCTGGTGAATGGCCTGGTCTGGTGAATGGTCTGGTCTGGTGAGTGGCCTGGTCTGGTGAGTGGTCTGATGAATGGTCTGGTCTGGTGAGTGGTCTGGTCTGGTGAATGGTCTGATGAGTGGTCTGGTCTGGTGAATGGTTTGGTGAATGGTCTGGTCTGGTGAGTGGTCTGATGAGTGTTCTGGTCTGGTGAATGGTCTGGTCTGGTGAATGGTCTGGTGAATGGTCTGGTCTGGTGTCTGGTCTGGTGTCTGGTCTGGTGAATGGTCTGGTCTGGTGAATGGTCTGGTCTGGTGAGTGGTCTGGTCTGGTGAATGGTCTGGTCTGGTGAGTGGTCTGGTCTGGTCTGGTGAGGGGTCTTCATAGAGCTCAACTCTTCCTGACTTTTCTGTTTCTGTCTTCTACCACCTGGAACTGTCTCTGTTCTCTGGACCTCCTCTCTAACGCTAGTGGCCGTAGCTATGTACCTTGTCTGTATTTTTGTATTTGACTGCATCTGTCTCCATCTTTGTGTGTCTGTGTTTTTGTTTTGACTTCTGTCTTGTTGGGAAAAGCTGGTGTCCTGGCTCTTCCAGGCCTTCTGAGGCACTTCACTTGAATGTGATGCTACCACCTGTTGTACAATGATTCAATAGACATCAGTAGTGACTTCAGTAGTGACTTCAGTAGTGACTTCAGTAGTGCTACTGTGGTCTAAGAGTATTGCTAGTATTGCACATCTTTGTGTGAGTGAGTGTTGTGTGTGTGCCTGTCTGAACTCTGCACTATCCTAGTGAACAAGAACATTACAGAGATATATGAACAGTGGCTGTGCTTGTTTGAGTGACATTTATTTTAATGGATCTTAATCTGTCCCTTACTCCCTGTTCAACGTGAAAAGAAACACTGTGAGTTTAACTGGTATAGCTTTGTGTGCATGTGTGTCTGTTACCATTAATTATTGATAGCAGAAGCTTGCTGAAAGTGTTGCTAAGCGAATGCTTTAGCGTGTTAGAGAAAGACAGAGGAGAGCGGGAGGGAGCGAGAGAGAGGCAAAACACGAAGGGATTGAGAAACCGAGAGACGAGAGAGAGAGAGATGCACCTGTAGCGTCTCCTGCTTTTACCTCCAGCATTCATCTCTTCCTCAACTAACTAGGGAGAAAGACCGAGAGAAGAGGAGGGAGACAGACTGAAATAAGAGGAGGAGGACAGGGAGAGAAGGAGCGAAGAGGAGAAGGACAGGGAGAGAAGAAGCAAAGAGGAGGAGGAGGACAGGGAGAGAAGGAGCGAAGAGGAGGAGGAGGACAGGGAGAGAAGGAGCGAAGAGGAGGAGGAGGACAGGGAGAGAAGGAGCGAAGAGGAGGAGGAGGACAGGGAGAGAAGGAGCGAAGAGGAGGAGGAGGAGGATAGGGAGAGAAGGAGCGAAGAGGAGGACGAGGACAGGGAGAGAAGGAGCGAAGAGGAGGACGAGGACAGGGAGAGAAGGAGCGAACAAGAGCACTTGATAGAGAGGAAGCTTACTGAAGAGTGAGAGATTTTCACAGAAATAACAGATGAAGAGAAAAATGGAGAGAAGGTGTGAGACATAGAATGAGAGGAGAAAGAATGGACAGACCGAGACAGATATACTCTGCCAGTGGTGTATGTGGTAAGATGATGAGTCGTCAAGCTTATTTCTACCGGGTCCCTCCTCAGGAGCTGCACAGGAGGAGCCAGCAGGACCCCACCAAGACTAAGGCCCTGCAGACTGTCATTGATATGAAGGTAAGTCTTACTTGTTGATAGGCCCACATTTAAGTCAGACGGCAAGAGTAGTTCATCTAATGATCTGGTATCAGTTTCATAGTGAAACAGAGTGAAATATTGATAGCCTGTAAGGTGAGCACGGTTGATTATCTCACTGAATTCAGGAAAGATCACATTACAAAAGAGCATACATATTGTTACAATACACACACGCACGCACGCACGCACGCGCACACGCACACGCACACGCACACACACACCAGTTGAAGACTGATTGTGTGTTGACTATCTATATGGGTCCGTGTCCAGGGAAAGACATATTGGCCCATCCAGAGTAGAGCACTTATTCAATTTGTTTCAAATGTCACATATGGAAGCTTTCACTCTCATCTCAGGCCTTTGAAGTCAGTAGGAGCTGTGAAAAATGCAGTTGACTCCACATGCAAGCACACACACACACACACACACACACACACACACACACACACACACACACACACACACACACACACACACACACACACACACACACACACACACACACACACACACACACACACACACACACACACACACACACACACGCTTTGTGTTAATTCAGCACATGTCTCTACCAAGTGTGGTTTATAGCTAAACCACAGTTATTTTTCACACATTTTACCATTTGTCCTCCCATTTACAGATCGCACATTTTAGGAGGAGGAAGTGGCTTTAGTTCTTGAAGCAGCATTTCTTCATTGCTGAGGGAATAGTAGAGAGAAACAATAAAATAAACATTGATATAAGCAGAAGAACCAGTCAGATTAGAGTGAGATGTTTTCTATGGTGATGGTTAGAGGTTGGTACACAGAGTGTGTGTAAGGTTCTGTGTGTTATGTTCTGTGTGTAAGGTTCTGTGTGTAAGGTTCTGTGTGTTATGTTCTGTGTGTAAGGTTCTGTGTATTAGTCATGAGAGCAAGTGTTGTGACTTCTGAGTGAATAAAACGTGTGTTATGTTGTAATTAGTGTTTTATTTTGTTGTTTGTGGCAATGTGTGTGTTATGTTGTTGGTGCTGAGACATGTGTGTTGTAATGAGTGTCTGAGACGTGTGTATTTGTGTTGTGTGATTTCAGACCACAGCACCCCCTTTCTGTTTTGATCCTGATGTTATCTGGCAGGTACAGTAGTAGTAACAGTGGTTGTTCCTCATCCCTCTTCTAATCTGCTCAATTTTCCTCCCATGGCAATCCTCAATACCTGACACACCTCTACAGTGTGTAATACAACCTTTATCAATCCTCAATGTGTATTGTCTCTACTGCAGGCTGTGATTGTACCTGTCTGTCAGTCACTATTCTCTCCCTGCACGTTGGTTTCTAACCACAGACAGTTGGAGTGAAACATGATGAGATTCTGCATCCCAACATGAACTGAACATGGGGTAGCAAGTAGAAGAAATCATAATTCATGTGTTGGAAATGGCCTTAACAATCACGTTTTGCCAAAGGTGGAACTTTCTTTGTGTTGAGATATGACCCACTATTTTTCGTATAGGTTATTTTCACTTCCTTGGTTTCTTTGTGTGTACTCTCTGTGTGGTTTCTGTACATGGTGTGTTTTGTCACATTTGAGAGGAACACATGGGATGATGCATGCTGCTGCTGTGTTGCTGTTTTGGATTTGTCTGCTTTGTGTGTCTTTCTCTGCATGTGTATTCATATAGCTACTGTAACACACAGACTGTAACACACAGACTGTAACACACAGACTGTAACACACAGACTGTAACACACAGACTGTAACACACAGACTGTAACACACAGACTGTAACACACAGACTGTAACACACAGACAGTAACACACAGACTGTAACACAAAGACTGTAACACACAGACTAGCTTGGGGCAAGGGGTATAGTTTGGGGTGGATGTGTGTGTGAGCATAGGGTTGTGAATTGGGTGTAGGCATGCAGGATGTCAAATCTTGTGTGTGTGTGCATGTAGGATGGTATGCAGTATACCATAGTGTATGTTGGGGCGTCAGTGGAGGATGTCAGTAGAGTTGTAGTAATGGAGGTCAGATGGTTGAATGCAGACTGAGGTTTCTACCGATGCCATCATACAATCTGCTTCCATTTATTCCATTACCTTCTCGTCTTCTCCAAGGTTTACCATTTAACGTGTGTCTGATCTTATGGAGCTAAACAAGCTCAGGACCTTTCCCATTCCCTCATAGATACTGTGCATGCCGGAACAAATACAACCTGTCGCTATACAGAACTCTGGCCTTTATCCACCCATTCCTATTCAGGCCAGTCACTGGTTCAGTTGTATGTTCTAGCTAGGACAGGGGTGTGCTTTTGTCTGTGTGTCAGTCTAGCTCTATAACACATCTGTCTTTTCAGCTAATAATATAGATTGGTATCTATCTCACTCACACTGTCCCATTCAGCTTTCTGTGTGTCTCTGGGCACGACGTCATGTCTGCTTGTTCTCTTTTCTGTTTAGCATTTTTGTGATCAACCCTTTATTAAACATCAACTTTGAGAGGCAGACTGTGTCGACCCTTGCCCTCTCGACTCTACCTCCTTTCTATTCACACCTTTTACAAACCATCATGGCCTTGTCTGTGGCTGACGTGGGTGTCTCCCCCTCTTGGCTGCTGTATGTACTGTAGGACACTAAGATATCGTCTCTGGAGAGGAACATCCGAGACCTGGAGGATGAGGTCCAGTTGATGAAGACCAGCGGGCTGCTCCACCCTGGCGACCGCCTGGATGAACTCAAACACATGGAGGTCTACAAAAGCCACTCCAAGTTCATGAAGAAACAGGTAGCGAGATACTCACTGGTCCAGTGTCACTCTGCTTGACATCTCCGCATGTTGCTATGGTTGTGTATGTCGCTTCTGCATGGTTGTGAAGAAGCCAAGTATCACGTCAACAGCACTGTTAACTGTGCATGTGTTGACTGCATGTGTTTATGTTTTCTCATTTACTGGCCTCTGTGCATGTCACTACCATGTCTCTACTGTATGTGTCTCCTTCAACTTCATGAAGAGCAAGTTAGAAAATCTCATCTCCAGTCCTATCCACTGCATGTCTTAACCATACAGTTGAAGTAGGAAGTTTACATACACTTAGGTTGAAGTCATTAAAACTCGTTTTTAAACCACTCCACAAATTTCTTTTTAACAAACTATGCATTTGGCAAGTCGGTTAGGACATCTACTTTGTGCATGACACAAATTATTTTTCCAACAATTGTTTACAGACAGATTATTTCACTTATAATTCACTGTATCACAATTCCAGTGGGTCGGAAGTTTATACTAAGTTGACTGCCTTTAAACAGCTTGGAAAATTCCAGAAAATTATGTCATGGCTTTAGAAGATTCTGATAGGGTAATTGACATAATTTGAGTCAATTGGAGGTGTACCTGTGGATGTATTTCAAGGCCTACCATCAAACTCAGTGCCTCTTTGCTTGACATCATGGGAAAATCAAGAGAAATCAGCCAAGACCTCAGAAAAAAATTGTAGATCTCCACAAGTCTGGTTCATCCTTGGGAGCAATTTCCAAACACCTGAAGGTACCACGTTCATCTGTACAAACAATAGTACGCAAGTATAAATACCATGGGACCACACAGCCGTCATGCCGCTCAGGAAGGAGACGTGTTCTGTCTCCTATAGATGAACGTACTTTGGTGCGTAAAGTGCAAATCAATCCCAGAACAACAGCAAAGGACCTTGTGAAGATGCTGGTGGAAACAAGTACAAAAGTATCTATATCCACAGTAAAACCAGTCCTATATCGACATAACCTGAAAGGCCGCTCAGCAAGGAAGAAGCCACTGCTCCAAAACCGCCATAAAAAAGCAAGACTATGGTTTGCAACTGCACATGGGGACAAAGATTGTACTTTTTGGAGAAATGTCCTCTGGTCTGATGAAACCAAAATAGAACTGTTTGGCCATAATGACCATCGTTATGTTTGGAGGAAAAAGAGGGAGGCTTGCAAGCCGAAGAACACCATCCCAACCGTGAAGCGGGGTGGCAGCATCATGTTGTGGGGGTGCTTTGCTGCAGGAGGGACTGGTGCACTTCAACATCTCAAGACATCAGTCAGGAAGTTAAATGGGTCTTCCAAATGGACAATGACCCCAAGCATACTTCCAAAGTTGTGGCAAAATGGGTTAAGGACAACAAAATCAAGGTATTGGAGTGGCCATCACAAAGCCCTCACCTCAATTCTGTGGGCAGAATTGAAAAAATTTATGGGCAGAATTGAAAAGCTTGTGCGAGCAAGGAGGCCTACAAACCTGACTCAGTTACACCAGCTCTGTCAGGATGAATGGGCCAAAATTCACCCAATTTATTGTGGGAAGCTTGCGGAAGGCTACTCAAAACATTTGAACCAAGTTAAACAATTTAAAGACCATGCTACCAAATACTAATTGAGATTATGTAAACTTCTGACCCACTGGGAATGTGATGAAATAAATAAAATCTGAAATAAATCATTCTCTTTACTTTTATTCTGACATTTAACATTCTTAAAATAAAGTGGTGATCCTAACTGACCTAAGACAGGTTATTTTTACTATGATTAATTGTCAGGAATTGTGAAAAACTGAGTTTAAATGTATTTGGCTAAGGTGTATGTAAACTTCTGACTTCAACTGTATGTGTACTGCAAGGTATCATATCACCTGTACTCTGCATGCATCTACTGTTGTCTGAGCGAAACCTTTGTTTCTACTGTCTCTTGTCAAAACTTTCTGGCTTTTCAGCCGAGACCCAAAATGATTGATCCGTCACTCACTTTGGAAAGATCTTGACTGAACCAACTATATCACCAAACTGTCTTCACTTCTTGTCACCGCCATGGCACAGCTTTTCGGCTTCAGCTTTTGCTTCTCCTCCAGCTCTCCATGGAAAACACAAGCCATATCGGTTTACAGGCGATGGTGTCCATTTGGACTACTTCCTTTGTCAGACAGGAAGCTGCAGTTTTATAAGAGCAAGGTTCAATTTCTCTGGTGGAAGCGCTCTCTAATGGTTTATTCATACATACACACACACACTCACACACACTGTCCAGTAAACTCCAAGCATCAGTAATAATACTGTACTCTAAATAGTACATCCAATATTCCGCCGGTGTATCAACATAAAGCATTTCTTTGAATGGGAACGTCCGCTCTAATTGCTTTATGGGGTGATGAATGGAGGTATATGAAAGGCCAGTGGTTTAATAACATCAGAGTTGGGTTTCAGAGCTCTGTGTGAGTGTCTGTGATGGCCCGGGGTTGATGAGTAGCGTTTCATGTGAAAATGTTTGTTTGATTTGTTAATGGGGGTCTTTGTAGGCCCCATTTGACAGTGCATTGGGGAAGTTTCTGATGCAATCATAAAGGGATGTTTTTATGAATGGGGCTTTGACAGATGGCTATGAGCTAACAACAGCAGAGGAAGGAGCTCTCTCCTCACGGAGACTGGCCTGGAATGATATACATCATACTGACGGTTGGAGTTTGGTGTCAGACGCCTCGTCTTTCTACACACGCACACACACACACACACACACACACACACACGCACACGCACACGCACACACACACACAGAGTCATATTTATCACATGTATCCCTCGTCTACAGTATCTCCCTGGGACATGGTCTTTCAGCGTGTGGGAGGTTGGTGGTGAGCTGAGGAGGAATCAAATAGGGGGACATTGATAAGAGGAGGACAGGCTGCTCTGATGAAGGGACAGGACAGCCTCTCTGGGTCTTTGGTTTCCTCTGCTCCTCACTGGGCTGTTTATCTGGGTCAAAGCCCCCACCAGGCCTGACCTAGTAGTATACTATCCTGTATACAGAGCCTTCAGAAAGTATTCACAGCCCTTGACTTTTTCCACATTTGTGTTGTCTTACAGCCTGAATTTAAAATGGATTACATTGAGATTTTGTGTCACTGGCCTACACACAATACCACATAATGTCAAAGTGGAATTATGTCTTTTTTTTAAGTATTCAAAATTAATTACAAATGAAAAGCTGAAATGTCTTGAGTCAATAAGTATTCAACCGCTTTGTCATGGCAAGCCTAAATAAGTCCAGGAGTAAAGATTTGCTTAACAGGCCACATAATAAGTTGCATGGACTCTGTGTACAATAATAGTTTTTAACATGATTTTTTAATGATTACATCATCTCTGTACCCCAAACATAAAATGATCTGTAAGGTCCCTCAAACACAGATTCAACCACACAAGCTAAGGATGTTTTCAAATGCCTCGCAAAGAAGGGCATCTGTTGGTAGATGGGTAAAACAAAAGCAGACATTGAATATCCTTTTGAGCATGCTGAAGTTATTAATTACACTATGGATGGTGTATCAATACACCCAGTCACTACAAAGATACAGTACAGGCGTCCTTCCTTAAAGTTGCCAGAGAGGAAGGAAACTGCTCAGGGATTTTGGTGATTTTAAAACAGTTAGAGTTTAATGGCTGTGGATGGATCAACAACATTGTAGTTACTCCACAATACTAACATAATTGACAGAGTGAAAAGAAGGAAACCTGTTCTGAATAAAAAATATTCCAAAACATGCATCCTGTTTGCAACAAGGCATTAAAGTAATACTGCCAAAAATGTGGCAAAGTAGTTTACTTTTTTTCCTGAATGCAAAGTGTTAGGTTTGGGGCAAATCCAATACAAGACATTATTGAGTACCACTTTCCATATTTTTATTCATGGTGGTGGCTGCATCATGTTATGGGTATGCTTGTAATTGTTAAGGACTGGGGAGTTTTTCAGGATAAAAAAGAAACGGAATGGAAATAAGCACAGGCAAAATGCTAGAAAACCTGGTTGTCTGCTTTCCACCAGACACTGGGAGATTAATTCACCTTTCAGCAGGACAATAACCTAAAACATCTACACTGGAGTTGCTTACCAAGAAGATAGTGAATGTTCCAAGTTACAGTTTTTACTTAAATATGCTTGAAATTCTATGACCTGAAAATTGTTGTCTGGCAATTATCAACAACAAATTTGACAGAGCTTGAATAATTTAGAAAATAATAATGGGCAAATTGGGCTCTCGAGTGGCGCAGCGGTCTAAGGCACTGCATCGCAGTGCAAGATGCTTCACTACAGTAGCTTAGTGATGCTAGGTCAGTGTAAGGTAGTGATGGCGTGTAGCTTAGTGATGCTAGGCCAGTGTAAGGTAGTGATGGCGTGTAGCTTAGTGAGGCTAGGTCAGTGTAAGGTAGTGATGGCGTGTAGCTTAGTGATGCTAGGTCAGTGTAAGGTAGTGATGGCGTGTAGCTTAGTGATGCTAGGCCAGTGTAAGGTAGTGATGGCGTGTAGCTTAGTGATGCTAGGCCAGTGTAAGGTAGTGATGGCGTGTAGCTTAGTGAGGCTAGGTCAGTGTAAGGTAGTGATGGCGTGTAGCTTAGTGATGCTAGGTCAGTGTAAGGTAGTGATGGCGTGTAGCTTAGTGATGCTAGGCCAGTGTAAGGTAGTGATGGCGTGTAGCTTAGTGAGGCTAGGTCAGTGTAAGGTAGTGATGGCGTGTAGCTTAGTGATGCTAGGTCAGTGTAAGGTAGTGATGGCGTGTAGCTTAGTGATGCTAGGCCAGTGTAAGGTAGTGATGGCGTGTAGCTTAGTGAGGCTAGGTCAGTGTAAGGTAGTGATGGCGTGTAGCTTAGTGATGCTAGGCCAGTGTAAGGTAGTGATGGCGTGTAGCTTAGTGATGCTAGGTCAGTGTAAGGTAGTGATGGCGTGTAGCTTAGTGATGCTAGGTCAGTGTAAGGTAGTGATGGCGTGTAGCTTAGTGAGGCTAGGTCAGTGTAAGGTAGTGATGGCGTGTAGCTTAGTGATGCTAGGCCAGTGTAAGGTAGTGATGGCGTGTAGCTTAGTGATGCTAGGTCAGTATAAGGTAGTGATGGCGTGTAGCTTAGTGGTTGTTTTTGTGTTTTTGTCTCCGTAGGTATCAGGCCGTGTGTCAGTGGGCCTGGGCTCCTCCAGGGCCGGGGGCCCCCCACCACACTTAGACACCCACCCCACCTTCCTCCTCTCCCAGCAGCCCTGGATAGCTGACCACTCAGCAGAAGTACCCCTCTTTTACCTTCTCTCGTTCATATCTCTCCCCTGTTTCTTTTTCTCTCTTTACTCTTCTCCCCATCTCCATTACACACTCTCTCCGCTTTCTCTTCCCCTTTCTTTCCCCTCCACTCTCCCGTCTTACCTCTCTCTCTTCTCTCATATCTCCCATTCTACTCTTTTCTCTTTTTTCCTGTTTCTCTCTCTCTCTCTCTCCATCTCTCCGCTACTCCCCCCCCTCTCTCTCTCTCGCCATCTCTCTCTCTCTCTCCATCTATCTCTCTCTCTCTCTCTCTCCATCTCTATCCCCGTCTCTCTCAGAGTAAAAAGTGATTGGCCCAGCTTTCTCTATCCCTCTCAGAATTCTAAAGTCATGACATGCTCCCCGCCGAGCACCACAATTAACAAATCTCCCTCAGAAATCAACCTCTCACATTTTTGGCGCTGGAGTGCAGATGACAATCTTTGTGCGCATAGCTAGCCCACTCGCAGGAAAAACACAGAGGGGGGACAAAATACGAACTGGTCCATTTGATTTCCTTAGTGGTTGTTCTGTGCTGTTCTTTCAGCTCTTTCCCTTCAATTACACAATTTCAAAAACGATCAGTAATCTTGCAGATATTTGTGTGTAATACAGCTTCTCAGAACTATTTTTCTCCTTGTCTGAGTTTGGACTGTTGTTTCCATGGGGCCTATAGTAGTAGGAGTGTGTCTTGGAGAGAGAAACATTTCTAGTCTTCTAGAGGATGAATCATTTTGGCCCTCTGTGTGTATTGGAGAGTGTGTGCGTCCACGTTTGCCCTCCACGTTGTATTTATTTACATTTACATTTACATTTAAGTCATTTAGCAGACGCTCTTATCCAGAGCGACTTACAATTTATTTATTTATTTATGTATTTTAATTTATGTACTCAACAACGTCTCCAAGGTGATTGTGGAGGTTGGAGGATATGTGTCACGTCCATAAATTGACAGTGGGAGAAGAATGACCAAACTTTGACCTAAGATATTCTATATTTTCTCTGGAGCAGAAAATACTAACATTTGACCTCTCAACCAAACCTGAGCTGCATGTTGTATCAGCATGATTCTCCATATATCCCCTGTCAGTCCTCTGAAGGTGTGTGTTCTATGTGTTGGTCTGATGTGTTCTATGTGTTGGTCTGATGTGTTCTATGTGTTGGTCTGATGTGTTCTATGTGTTGGTCTGATGTGTTGGTCTGATGTGTTCTATGTGTTGGTCTGATGTGTTCTATGTGTTGGTCTGATGTGTTTGGGTTTGAGTTGTGTGTAATTGGTCTTTGAGGAGCTTTCGGTTTTGCTCCATTCAGAATTGCTAAGGTATTTTATTATGGTTTAACGTGTGTGTGTTGTGACTGACAGGTAGACCAGCAGAAGCAGGAGCTGAATAAGAAGGAATCAGAGATGCAGGCCCTACAGACCAAACTGGATGCTCTGACCAACCAGAACTCAGACTGCAAACAGCACATAGAGGTGCTCAAAGAATCACTCAGCGCCAAGGAGCAACGCTCTACCACACTGCAGACCGAGGTGAGAGTGTTTAAAATACTGCGCACACACACACGCAGGATGGCAGGCTAGGGAGAGGCCTGTGCAGATCTTACCTAGTCAGGGCCTTCCATTTTGTCTGTCTGGCCTAGTGCATTGGGTCTGTCTGGGAGAAAGAGCAACAAGCTCACGGGTTGACCAATTTGACTTCAGATTCTGACGTTTATCCACGTTTCTCCAAACGTCCAATTTCGAAGTTGCTCCAAATGTCAAAATGTGGATGTGATTTGGACACCCTAGGTTGCTACTGTGACTCCTCCTTCTTCATGCGGCTCCTCCCCCAGTTAAGGCTTGAAACCCCAACCAATGAAACGAGTGTCTGGCATTGGGCCACAACACCATAGCAAAACCCAAGCCTATTCGATGGTAATAGCGCTCACTGTTGCCCCTATTGGCGGGTTTTAAAGGTATCTTTCGATGTCCTCGGGACAGTTTCTAAGTAAATTTCTAAGTAAATCTTGAGCGACTTGGCAGGAGAGAAACTGAGGGAGGCTGAGGGAGACTGGCAGTGTTTTCATCTCTCTGTCTTTGAAGTCTGTGGGTCTAATGATTTTATAAGGCGGGGGGTGAGGAGGGGGGAAGGTTAGCATTTTTCTTCAAACTTCTGTGGAGTTGGAAGCGATACTTTAGATGTCTTTGTGCGCGGCAGCGGAGAGCGGCTCACTAACGATGTCCACTCTTCATTACAGGAAGCAATTTGGGCCGAAATTAGGGCTAATAGTCTATACATGTGCAAGGAATTTTGGCGTAGGGGTGAGCTGAATACATCATACTTAAACGCCCACAAGAGCTGGAGCTGAAAGACCATGCCCATAGCTCACCCATGATGTTGCACAACGATTTAAGTCAATAAGTCATAATGTTAGTCTAAGTATGAAGTGGGAAATCCGTGTCAATGCATTGTTTTTCCCTATGAGATGACATGCTAATCATTTTCAGTCTACATTTCCTCAGGGCTGGGTTTTATTTTAAAGTTACCACCCACCAGCATTGCATTGTTTATTAATCAGAAACACCACTTATTTTTTAGGTAGTCTGTATATATAGCGTGGCCAAAACCATTCATCTTGGGGTGACAGGGGGAGCGGGGCTCCACAATTCAATATCACATGCAAATTTTTAGATGTAAAAACATTTTATTAATAGTATAATTGCATGGGATATTGCATTTTAGAACCCTGCTCCCCCCGTGGCCCCAAGATGAATGGTTTTGACCACACTAGAAAACCAAGTATCTATCCTATTATGAAAAAGCACCCGCAAAAGATAATTCCACACGTTTATTTATTTTGTTGTGCTGTTACATTTGTATTGGTGTATCGTGTCTGATGCGGTGTTGTTACATATCATTTGCAGTGTTCATCATAAGAAAAGTCATTACTTCCCCTAGCTGTGAGAATCATGGCATGAGCATGGGGCTGACTTGGCATTGCTGGAGCGTTGCTGAATAGCCTGCCAACAGCCTACCAAAGTTGCACCGTGTCCATTACAATGTAGAAAAACGTTTCTCTAGTCCCACATGTTCAATAGTTACACTACCCATATTACCGAAGCTTCATCTCATTCTTTCTTTTTCTATGGCGGATTTGTGGCCACAATTTATGGAAGATGGCAAAGTAAAATATACTGGTTTCCCCTATCCATCTGTGGCAAAGTTTTCACTAAATGCTTATGACAAATCCAGCTCCAGAACCAGCCATAACCTAGCCTGTTGGCTAATCTTTTGAATATGGTGTCGCAACAACAGATAACATTAGCTAGCTAGATAGGTTTAGCATGCTAGCTACACTGACAGCTGTCACTGCCCTACTTGTTGTTATTGGTCCACTCCATATGGAAATCAGCACAACGTTCCCACACCCAGTTCAGGTAATATGTATTAGTAGCCTGCGTCATTCTTCTGAGGTGGAACCTAAACGAGAATTTACGCTCCAGGACAGGAATTAACGTTGAAATAGGGGCGGCCCATTGCCCTCTGGTGGGGGTCTTTAAAATAATTTACTATCAGTGGGTGGGTGTGAGATTGTGTGTTTGACAGAGGGTCAATATATAATTGGATGTAATGCACCTGACATTTGACACTTCACTCTAACATGAGAGGCTGCTGGGATATGGTGGGCCATAATGGGATCTGTCAGCCCTGATCTCACGCACGCACACACACCACGCACACTGTCAGTCAGTCAATCCCAGTCTGGACCCCTATCACCCCCCCATCTTTATATCCTTCTCTGTCCACGTGGCCATCAGTTTATCTTGCCCTCCAGCTCTACCAGAGTGGATCAAAGCCCTCCAGCTCTACCAGAGTGGATCAAAGCCCTCCAGCTCTACCAGAGTGGATCAAAGCCCTCCAGCTCTACCAGAGTGGATCAAAGCCCTCCAGCTCTACCAGAGTGGATCAAAGCCCTCCAGCTCTACCAGAGTGGATCAAAGCCCTCCAGCTCTACCAGAGTGGATCAAAGCCCTCCAGCTCTACCAGAGTGGATCAAAGCCCTCCAGCTCTACCAGAGTGGATCAAAGCTCTCCAGCTCTACCAGAGTGGATCAAAGCCCTCCAGCTCTACCAGAGTGGATCAAAGCCCTCCAGCTCTACCAGAGTGGATCAAAGCCCTCCAGCTCTACCAGAGTGGATCAAAGCCCTCCAGCTCTACCAGAGTTGATCAAAGCCCTCCAGCTCTATCAGAGTGGATCAAAGCCCTCCAGCTCTACCAGAGTGGATCAAAGCCCTCCCGCTCTACCAGAGTGGATCAAAACCCTCCCGCTCTACCAGAGTGGATCAAAACCCTCCAGCTCTATCAGAGTGGATCAAAGCCCTCCAGCTCTACCAGAGTGGGTCAATGCCTCACAGCCAGGTTCCATAGAGGCTGATAGTCATGATACTGACTCACTCAGGGCAGGAGGGGTAAAGGGAGGGCCACAGACCCACAGACAGGCAGCCACTCTGGTATGGAAAAGAAGAGATGGCTAGAGAGAACAGACGATGCAGTGTTGATTTGAGGGAAGTAGAGAATCAAGGAAGACATAATAGAATGGAATGGAAGTGCATTTATCAGTCAAAGTTAAGGACCGCTCCTAAATGGGGTTGATTGAATCCATCTTCTGGTTTTCCTCTGTGGGAATGGAAAAATATGTGTGTCTGTGTGTGTGTTTAAGCACAGCATTGTGGAGGGTGCAGTGGAAATGTAACCCTGTAATAGGTGTGTTATCTGTCCTGCTGAGGTCAGTGTAGTGCTGAAACAGTACACCTGCAGATCAGGTAACCAGACACACGGCCCTCCTGCATATTTAACTAGCGTATGAGAGAGTGGCAGGAAGGAGAGGTGTATTGGAGAATTCAGAGAGGGGTGTACCACTGTTTGCTGGAGAGTTAGTATCACAGTTTTACTTTGAAAAGGTACAACAATAATGACTCAATGCAGCGTTTTACCATGCTGTCTTTTTAAACCGGCTAAAACTGGAGTTG